>NC_042963.1:52623813-52693493 GCF_901001165.1 Salmo trutta
GGGGGAACATTTGTTAAGTGTTGGAAGGAAACTGTTTCTTCCAACCAAGTTCTTTACCTCTTCCGCTAATGCTAAGGCTATGTGACCAAGGCTAGTGATGTGCCTCTACTTGACAATGTACTAACCAGTCGCGCCTCAGAAAAGTGACCAATATGGCGACTCGAGTGGTGACGTTTCAAACTGTGATGTGAGGTTATGGTACAATCCACAGGTAACCTAACAGTTAAGAGCGTTGGGCCAGTAACTGAAAGGTCGCGAGTTCAAATCCCCGAGTTGACAAGGTGATACATCTGCCGATGTGCCCGTGAGCAAGGCACTTAACCCTAATTGCTCCAGGGATGCTGGATTATGGTGACGCTGGAGAAGGCACAGTGATGCCAAAACGTTGGTGGTTTTACCCAAATAAATGACTTGGAGTTTATACATAGAGTGTGCGACTCTCGTTTGTTTTTATAGCTTACAGTTTATTCACCGTTAGTCAGCACCTCTACACTAAATAACTTTCTCTGGGCGTGCGCCAGCTCATGCTTTTTATTAGACCCTGGCCGTGACCCCGTCTGGTCGCTCTGGATAAGAGCGTCTGCTAAATGATGTAAATGTAAATATACAAAACACATCTCCGATTCGTACGTGTTAATACACCCATGTACATGAGTGAAATAAGACAAATTATTCATCCACTCTTAACCTCTATTAACTCTGTTACACCAGTAGGTGCCCTTGTTGGTTATTTTTGCAAAAAAAACAACAACGTTGCTTTGAATCATATTGGTGTTACAAATCATTGTCAAAATAAGGTATTTTATCCAATCCGTCTTGATCGTCTCCAAATGAGTGAAAGCCTCATTTCATTTGATGAGTTAAATGGAGCATGACCCGCCTTGTGATTGTGCAGTGGAATTAGCTTTCAACTGAGTAAACAGAGTTAATAGATGGGGGGGAGGAGATGGGGAGGGGGGGGGGGGATAGGGGAGGGTAGGGAGATTGGGGAGCTGGGGGCCATAGGGGGAGCTGGGGGCCATGGGGGGAGCTGGGGGCCATGGGGGGAGCTGGGGGCCATGGGGGGAGCTGGGGACATGGGGGGAGCTGGGGACATGGGGGGAGCTGGGGGAGCATGGGGGGAGCTGAGGGACATGGGGGGAGCTGGGGAACATGGGGGGAGCTGGGGGCCATGGGGGGAGCTGGGGGCCATGGGGGGAGCTGGGGACATGGGGGGAGCTGGGGACATGGGGGGAGCTGGGGAACATGGGGGGAGCTGGGGGTCATGGGGGGAACTGGAGGCCATGGGGGGAGCTGGGGAACATGGGGGAGCTGGGGGCCATGGGGGGAGCTGGGGGCCATGGGGGGAGCTGGGGGAGCTGTGGGACATGGGGGGAGCTGGGCGACATGGGGGGAGATGGGAGGAGATTTGGAGAAGATAGGGGAGAGTAGGGAGAATGGGGAGCTGGGGGCCATGGGGGGAGCTGGGGACATGGGGGGAGCTGGGGGAGCTGAGGGACCTGGGGGACATGGTGGGAGCTGGGGGACATGGGGGGAGCTGGGGGACATGGGGGGAGCTGGGGAACATGGGGGGAGCTGAGGGACATGGGGGACATGGTGGGAGCTGGGGGACATGGGGGGAGCTGAGGGACATGGGGGACATGGTGGGAGCTGGGGGCCATGGGGGGAGCTGGGGGCCATGGGGGGAGCTGGGGGCCATGGGGGGAGCTGGGGACATGGGGGGAGCTGGGGACATGGGGGGAGCTGGGGGAGCTGAGGGACATGGGGGGAGCTGGGGAACATGGGGGGAGCTGAGGGACATGGGGGGAGCTGGGGAACATGGGGGGAGCTGGGGGACATGGGGGGAGCTGGGGGCCATGGGGGGAGCTGGGGACATGGGGGGAGCTGGGGACATGGGGGGAGCTGGGGAACATGGGGGGAGCTGGGGGCCATGGGGGGAGCTGGGGAACATGGGGGGAGCTGGGGGCCATGGGGGGAGCTGGGGAACATGGGGGGAGCTGGGGGCCATGGGGGGAGCTGGGGGCCATGGGGGGAGCTGGGGGAGC
Source organism: Salmo trutta (assembly GCF_901001165.1). Lineage (NCBI taxonomy): Eukaryota > Metazoa > Chordata > Actinopteri > Salmoniformes > Salmonidae > Salmo > Salmo trutta. The sequence goes on from NC_042963.1 coordinate 52,625,859, forward strand.
TGTGGGACATGGGGGGAGCTGGGCGACATGGGGGGAGATGGGAGGAGATTTGGAGAAGATAGGGGAGAGTAGGGAGAATGGGGAGCTGGGGGCCATGGGGGGAGCTGGGGACATGGGGGGAGCTGGGGGAGCTGAGGGACATGGGGGACATGGTGGGAGCTGGGGGACATGGGGGGAGCTGGGGGACATGGGGGGAGCTGGGGAACATGGGGGGAGCTGAGGGACATGGGGGACATGGTGGGAGCTGGGGGACATGGGGGGAGCTGAGGGACATGGGGGACATGGTGGGAGCTGGGGGACATGGGGGGAGCTGGGGGACATGGGGGGAGCTGGGGGCCATGGGGGGAGCTGGGGACATGGGGGGAGCTGGGGGGAGCTGGGTGCCATGGGGGGAGCTGGGGACATGGGGGGAGCTGTGGGAGCTGAGGGACATGGGGGGAGCTGGGGGACATGGGGGACATGGTGGGAGCCGCCTGTCTATACCATAAACTGCACAGTCGCTAGTTTGTTTGCGTGCTTGCATGCATGCATGCGCGTAGGTGTGCACAGCGTGTGGAGATGTGTTAGCATGTGTGCAGCACACCTCCTGTGAGTGAGGTTATTTCTGCCTCAGCCTCAAGCAACATATCGAGCTGGACCAGCACAGTAATCATTTTCCCCTCTGAGTCGCAGCAGCCTGTCACTGTATGAGGTTTGTGGAGATCTGATTGAGACCCAGCTAATTTAAGGGCTCCCTCCTCTCTTTCTTCCTTGTCGCCCCCCAGGCCAATCAGTCCATGTGCCACTGATGACAGCTAATTGTTTATCAAGGAAAGCAACTACAGGCCTGTGAAAATGCATGAGCATAATTGTGCCTACTTGCACAATAGAGAATACTTATAGCAATATGTGCATATCGATATACTAGAATAATTGTTAGAGAAAACACTCTCTTGAATGACGCCACTGCACTGCTCAACTACAGCCCTACCAGTCAACTCAATCAGCCATTCTGCCTTGATTTCAGAAGGGAATACCAACAGGAAGTTAAAGCACTGCTCGTTTCTCAATGTCCAGGATGAATTAACTACAGACATCTCTTCAAAGATGTTTAGTATAAGATCGCACACACGCACACACACACACACGCACGCACGCACGCACATACAAGTTTGTTTTACTATCCTTGTGGGGACCAAACAGTTGATTTCTATTTAAAATCCTATTTTCCCTAACCCCTAACCCTAACCCTTAACCTAATCATAACCTTAACCTTAACATTAACCTTAACCCTAAACTTAACCCTAAGCCTAACCCCTAACCCTTAACCCTATCCCCTAACCCTAATGCTAACCCTAACCCTAACCCCAAAGCCTAAAATAGGCTTTTTCCTTGTGGGGAATGGCGAAATGTCTCCACTTGTCCGAATTTTAATTGTTTTACTATCCTTGTGAGGACTTCTAGTCCCTACTAAGATACTTAAACCAAACACAAACACACACAAAATAAACACACACACACAAAATAAACACACACACACACAAAATAAACACAAAATAAACACACACACACAAAATTAACACACACACAATAATGTTTACATATAGGTATCTCTAGTCACCTTAAATAACCCCACTTTAATAATGTTTACATATCCTACATTACTCATCTCATATGTATATACTGTATTCTACACCATCTACTGCGTCTTGCCTATGCCGCACGACCATCCCTCATCCATATATTTATATGTACATATTCTTATTCACCCCTTTACATTTGTGTGTAATTGTGGAATGAGCAGTGCTTTTTAAACACACACACACAAAATAAACACACACACACAAAATAAACACACACACACACAAAATAAACACACACAGGTTAATTTAGCAGACTCTCTTATCCAGAGCGATTTGAAGTTTGTGTATGTATCTTAAGATAAATAGGTATGACATCCATATATCACAGAAGTTATCAGCTAGTAGGAAAATACTTTACTAGAATATGCTCTAGCCAGACTAAACCAATTTAACTAGAATATGCTTTAGCCAGACTAAACCAATTTAACTAGAATATGCCCTAGCCAGACTAAACCAATTTAACTACATTATGCTCTAGCCAGACTAAACCAATTTAACTAGAATATGCCCAAGCCAGACTAAACCAATTAAACTAGAATATGCTCTAGCCAGACTAAACCAATTTAACTACATTATGCTCTTGCCAGACTAAACCAATTTAACTAGAATATGCTCTAGCCAGACTAAACCAATTTAACTAGAATATGCCCTAGCCAGACTATACCAATTTAACTAGAATATGCTCTAGCCAGACTAAACCAATTTAACTAGAATATGCCCAAGCCAGACTAAACCAATTTAACTAGAATATGCTCTAGCCAGACTAAACCAATGTAACTACATTGTGCTCTAGCCAGACTAAACCAATTTAACTAGAATATGCCCTAGCCAGACTAAACCAATTTAACTAGAATATGCTCTAGCCAGACTAAACCAATTTAACTAGAATATGCTCTAGCCAGACTAAACCAATTTAACTAGAATATGCCCTAGCCAGACTATACCAATTTAACTAGAATATGCTCTAGCCAGACTAAACCAATTTAACTAGAATATGCCCAAGCCAGACTAAACCAATTTAACTAGAATATGCTCTAGCCAGACTAAACCAATTTAACTACATTATGCTCTAGCCAGACTAAACCAATTTAACTAGAATATGCTCTAGCCAGACTAAACCAATTTAACTAGAATATGCCCTAGCCAGACTATACCAATTTAACTAGAATATGCTCTAGCCAGACTAAACCAATTTAACTAGAATATGCCCAAGCCAGACTAAACCAATTTAACTAGAATATGCTCTAGCCAGACTAAACCAATTTAACTAGAATATGCTCTAGCCAGACTAAACCAATTTAACTAGAATATTCCCTAGCCAGACTAAACCAATTTAACTAGAATATGCTCTAGCCAGACTAAACCAATTTAACTAGAATATGCCCAAGCCAGACTAAACCAATTTAACTAGAATATGCTCTAGCCAGACTAAACCAATTTAACTAGAATATGCTCTAGCCAGACTAAACCAATTTAACTAGAATATGCTCTAGCCAAACTATATTAATTTAACTAGAATATGCTCTAGCCAGACTATACCAATTTAACTAGAATATGCTCTAGCCAGACTAAACCAATTTAACTAGAATATGCCCTAGCCAGACTAAACCAATTTAACTAGAATATGCTCTAGCCAGACTAAACCAATTTAACTAGAATATGCCCTAGCCAGACTAAACCAATTTAACTAGAATATGCCCAAGCCAGACTAAACCAATTTAACTAGAATATGCTCTAGCCAGACTAAACCAATTTAACTAGAACATGCTCTAGCCAGACTAAACCAATTTAACTAGAATATGCTCTAGCCAGACTAAACCAATTTAACTAGAATATGCCCTAGCCAGACTAAACCAATTTAACTAGAATATGCCCTAGCCAGACTAAACCAATTTAACTAGAATATGCCCTAGCCAGACTAAACCAATTTAACTAGAATATGCCCTAGCCAGACTAAACCAATTTAACTAGAATATGCTCTAGCCAGACTATATTAATTTAACTATACCAACAACAACAACTTACTGAAAGAGAAAAAGATAGTCAGAGATGATTTGTCTTCCCAGACTGTAGATGAGTCTAGTATTGTATTGTATTGCATGATGTATTGTTGTCTCTACCTTCTTGCCCTTTGTGCTGTTTTCTGTGCCCAATAATGTTTGTACCATGTTTTGCGCTGCTACCATGTTGTGCTGCTGCCATGCTGTGTTGCTACCATGTTGTTGATATGTTGTGTTGCTACCATGCTGTGCTTTCATGTGTTGCTGCCGTGCTATGTTGTTGCTTTAGGTCTTTCTTTGTGTAGTTTTGTGGTGTCTCAATTGTCGTGATGCGTGTTTTGTCCTACATAATTTTTTACTTTTTTTTTAAAATCCCAGCCCCCGTCCCCGCAGGAGGCCTTTTGCCATTTGGTAGGACATCAATTTGTTCTTAACTGACTTGCCTAGTTAAATAAAGGTTAAATAAAAAATGAGTCACACATTATAAAGTCATTAGCATGTAATGCACCGTGAGATCATTCTGCCTGGCAGGTGCTGAGACGAGTCATTCCCTGGACAAGGAGACAAGGTCTGCATCCCGAAAATGACACCCTATTCCCTATGAAGTGCACTACTTTTGACCAGGGGTTTGCACTATTTAGTGCACTATTTAGTGAATAGGGGACCCATTTTGGGATGCAGGCCAAGGACAAGCATTCCCACTACCTACAGCAGGGGTTTTCCAACTTTTTGTGGCCAGGACCCCTTTTGTGATAACAAATTCATCAAGGACCCTGTCATAATCAGAACACAACTTAAGTGAGTTAAAAATAGCAACAAAGGAGCTTTACTATGACTTTTGCAGTGCATGTGTCACATGTGTGAAGAATGACCTTTAATTACTGTTCATGCTTCAGCCCATGTGCTTTTAATTTAGTGTTGGCTAATTAATTGATTGATTGAGAATTGTGATTGGCTCCCTGTTTTTCCATGCCTCTTTTTAACCTTTGTTTCCTATGATTGAAGTGCAGCCGCCCAGGGGATGGTGAAAGTGAAGCGAAGGTTGAGCAAATGCGACTTTTGAGTGGCAGAGCTCTTATGGATGTCTTGGTTTTGTTAAAGGGATACTTCAGGATTTGGCCAATGAAGCCCTTTAATTACTTCCATAGAGGCAGATGAACTCATGGTACCATTTTATGGTCCAGTATGAAGAAAGTTAGAGGTGGTTTCGCTGGCCAATGTTAACTAATGTTAGCACAATGACTGGAAGTCTATGGCATCTACTAGCATGCTAGCAGTTTCCATAGACTTCTAGTCAATACGCTAAAGCTAGTTGCGCTAAATGTTATCCATGAGTTCGTATGACTCTTGTGATGCAATTAAAGGACTTCATTGATCAAACCCTGAAGTATCCCTTTAGGAGAAGTACAATTCTATAGATGATGCCCTGAATTAAAGTTAGTTCTTGTGACGCTTTCCATCTAATTGCAATGAAACGTGTTTTTGTTTGATTTGATTGTGTAATTGTTTTTGTGTTATCCTCCCTCTATTTTGTTTGCAAAGCTAAAGCTAACTTGTTTTATGGAACCCAAAATTGGAGAGAAATAAATGAACTTGTGAACCATTACCTGCCTCTTGACTAACTTTCATGCATTTCCACTCAAGCCTTTTCTGAAAGAACCTGTGTGGCCCATGTAATGAGTTATTTAGAGCTCCCTATGCTCTTGGTGCAATGAGTGAGTTTAGTCACAACCCCTCTAGGCAAGGGTATGACACATGGTGGGAAGAACAAAGTCTCGGGGCCCTGGGAAGGAACATTTTAAAGGCCCTTGGCATTGGAGAGAATTTAGAATTTAGAACATATTGTCATGGGGCATTGAACTTTGCACGTTTAAAGCCTAAAGTAATGTTAATGTTTTTATGTGTGGAAATGAATGCCAGAAAATGCACAGAGTTTAAAAATGTATATCAAATCAAATCAAATTTTATTGGTCACATACACATGGTTAGCAGATGTTAATGCGAGTTTAGCAAAATGCTTGTGCTTCTATGCAGTAATATCTAACAAGTAATCTAACAAATTCACAACAACTACCTTATACACACAAATACACACAAATGTAAATGGATGAATAAGAATATATACATATAAATATATGGATGAGCGACGGCCGTGCGGCATAGGCAAGACGCAGTAGATGGTGTAGAATACAGTATATACATATGAGATGAGTAATGTAGGATATGTAAACATTATTATAGTGGCATTATTTAAAGTGACTAGTGATACCTTTATTAAGTCCATTTATTTAAGTGGCCAGAGATTTGAGTCTGTATGTTGGTAGCAGCCACTCCATGTTAGTGATGGCTGTTTAACAGTCTGATGGCCTTGAGATAGAAGCTGTTTTTCAGACTCTCGGTCCCAGCTTTGATGCACCTGTACTGACCTCGCCTTCTGGATGACAGCAGTGTGAACAGACAGTGGCTCGGGTGGTTGTTGTCCTTGATGATCTTTTTGGCCTTCCTGTGACATCGGGTGGTGTAGGTGTCCTGGAGGGCACGTAGTTTTGCCCCCGGTGATGCGTTATGCAGACCTCACTACCCTCTGGAGAGCCTTGCGGTTGAGGGCTGTGCAATTGCCTCTCTGTGTGGGTGGACCATTTCAGTTTGTCCGTGATGTGTATGCCGAGGAACTTAAAAATGTCCACCTTCTCCACTACTGTCCCGTCGATGTGGATGGGGGGGGTGCTTCCTCCATAGTACACCATCAATTTATTCCACAGATCCCTTAGTCATAATTCATTTAATCTGTTAGAAATATTCATAAAAAAAATCATATTAAAACATATATATAGAGTGCATTCGGAAAGTATTTACTTATTTATTTATATACAGACCCATTTAATTTTTCCACATTTTGTTACGTTACAGCCTTAATCAAAAATGGGTAAAAACATTTTTTTTCATCAATCTACACACAATACTCCATAATGACAAAGTAAAACATTTTTTTTGCAAATTTATTAAACTAAAAAAACTGAAATATCATATTACCTACAGTACCAAGTCAAAAGTTTGGACACACCTACTCATTCAAGGGTTTTTCTTTATTTTTACTATTTTCTACATGGTAGAATAATAGTGAAGATATAAAAACTATGAAATAACATATATGGAATCATTTAGTAGCCAAAAAAGTGTTAAACAATCAAAATATATTTTATATTCTTCAAAGTAGCCACTCTTTGCCTTGATGACAGCTTTGCACACTCTTGGCATTCTCTCAACAAACTTCATGAGGAATCGTTTTCCAACAGTCTTGAAGGAGCTCCCACATATGCTGAGCACTTGTTGGCTGCTTTTCCTTAACTATGTGGTCCAACTCATCCCAAAGCATCTCAATTGGGTTGAGGTCAGGTGATTGTGGAGGTCAGGTCATCTGATGCAGCATTCCATCACTCTCCTTCTTGGTCAAATAGCCCTTACACAACCTGGAGGTGTGTTGGGTCATTGTCATGTTGAAAAACAAATGGTAGTCCCACTAAACACAAACCAGATGAGATGGCGTATCGCTGCAGAATGCTGTGGTAGCCATGCTGGTTAAGTGTGCCTTGAATTCTAAATAAATCACAGACAGTGTCATCAGCAAAGCACCCCTGCACTATCACACCTCCTCCTCCATGCTTCACAGTGGGAACCACACATGATAAGATCATCTGTTCATCTACTCTTCGTCTCACATAGACACGGCGGTTGGAACCCAAATTCTCAAATTTGGACTCATCAAACCAAAGGACAGATTTCCACCGGTCTAATGTCCATTGCTCGTGTTTCTTGGACCAAACTTATTCTTATTGGTGTCCTTTAGTAGTGGTTTCTTTGCAGCAATTTGACCATGGAAGCTTGATTCACACAGTCTCCAACAAACAGTTGATGTTGAGATGTGCCTATTACTTTAACTCTGTGAAGCATATATTTGGGCTGTAATTTCTGAGGCTGGTAACTCTAATGAACTTATCTTCTGCAGCAGAGGTAACTCTGGGTCTTCTTTTCCTGTGGTGGTCCTCGTGAGAGCCAGTTTCATCACAGCGCTTGGTGGTTTTTGAGACAGCACTTGAAAAAACGTTAAAAGTTCTTGACATTTTCCGTATTGACTGACCTTCATGTCTTAAAGTAATGATTGACTGTTGTTTCTCCTTACTTATTTGAGCTGTTCTTGCCATAATATGGACTTGGTCTTTTACCAAATAGTGCTATCTTCTGTATAGCACTCCCTACCTTGTCACAATACAACTGAATGGCTCAAACGCATTAAGAAGGTAAAATAAATTCCACAAATTAACTGTTAACAAGGCACACCTGTTCATTGACATGCATTCCAGGTGACTACCTCATGAAGCTGGTTGAGAGAATGCCAAGAGTGTGTAATGCAGTCATCAAGGCAAATGGTGGCTACTTTGAAGAATCTAAAATCTAAAATATATTTTGATTTGTTTAACACTTTTTTGGTTACTACATGATTCCATATGTGTTATTTCATAGCTTTGATGTCTTCACTATTATTCTACAATGTAGAAAATAGTAAAAATTAAGAAAAACCTTTGAATGAGTAGGTGTGTCCAAACGTTTTACTGAGTTTCAGTTCATATAAGGAAATCAGTCAATTGTAATAAATTAATTAGGCCCTAATCTATTTACTTCACATGACTGGACACCACCCCCAGCCAATCAGAATTAGTGTTTCCCCACAAAAGGGCTTTATTACAGATAGAAATACTCCTCAGTTCCATCAGCTTTCCGGGTGGCTGGTCTCTGACAATCCCGCAGGTGAAGAAGCCAGATACGGAGGTTCTGTGTGGTTACAAATTGTGAGGTCGGTTGAACCTATTGCCAAATTCTCTAAAACAATGTTGGAGGTGGCTTATGGTAGAGAAATTAACATTCAATGAACTAACAACAGCTCTGGTGGACATTCCTGCAGTCAGCACACTCCCTCAAAACATGAGACATCTGTGGCATTGTGTTGTGTGAAGAAACAAGGTGCACCTGTGTGATGATAATCATTTTCTTGATATGCCACACCTGTCAGGTGGATGGATTAACTTGGCAATAGAGAAATGCTTACTAACAGGGATGTAAACAAATTTGTGCACCACATTTCTGTGTAATAAGCTTTTTGTGCATATGGAACCTTTCTGGGATCTTTTATTTCAGCTCATGAAACATGGGACACACACTTTACATGTTGTGTTTACATTTGTTGTTCAGTATTGAGATCTGTCTGCGGACCTCTGCGGACCCCCTGTACACAACATCCAAGATACAGCACATGGACAGAGCTGCCTCTCTGCACTGACTACAAACTACAACCATTTATTATCCGCACAGAGAAGATCCACAAGGACAAAGTGTGACTGTTTTTTTTTTACACACACACACACACACACACACACACACACACACACACACACACACACACACACACACACACACACACACACACACACACACACACACACACACACACACACACACACAACCAGAGGACATAGACATAACACGCACACACACAGGCACGTGCATACACACAAACCAATCTACATGACCTACAGCAGCACGTGAATATTACTCAGTGAAGAAGAGCAGGGCTGAACCCCAAGGGAACCTTTACCTGAGTCAAAGAGATAACTGCCACTGTGCTAATGTAGTTTAGTGTTCCCACAGTAAAGACGTCAAACAACAGCATCTTCCTGCATCCCTGACAGCGCTGTTAAAACGTTCCACCAGTTGAAGTGAAATATGTCGAACGCTTAGACTCTGACGTCAACACAACACATGCAAGTCCTTTGGCAAATGGGGGGGGGGGGGCTCAGAAATAGGTCATATTCAAATCTTCTCAATCGACAATTTGAGCTGCAGAACCGTGGGTCTGCACAGCACACTCCCTCAAACATGTATATCCTCTCTCTCTCCCTTTCTCTCTCTCTGTCTCTCTCTCTCTGTCTCCCTCTCTCTGTCTCCCTCTCTCTCTCTCTCTCTCTCTCTCTCTCTCTCTCTCTCTCTCTCTCTCTCTCTCTCTCTCTCTCTCTCATCCTACCGTTACAGCTCCTGTATGCGTGTCTCTGAATCTATCCTAAAAATACATTACCACTTCAAAGACATGCCCGGGCCTCTCCCAGGCATCTACATACGGCGCTATCGGCAGCATATCACACACTGGAGTCGCTCTCTATATTACCATATCTGTATTCAGTCATCTCGGCAACTCTCACATGCCAGCTACTGTCCTTGGTAAGTCTGTCACCAGCCGTGGTGTAGTTCTATTTGTTTAAGGTGAGGGAGCGCAGCATTTTATTTTTAACATTTTTTAAATGACGTCATCATTTCCTCCAATTGCAACGTCTGACAATACACATACATATTGTCTCAATCAAATGTTAGATTTTTAATACCCTCAAACAGCAATTTAGGCATACTTCATTTCAAAATATGCCATCGTCACTGTGAATCGTAAATTATATAATTCTTCATGTTTTACCGGCTGGCCCTTAAATGTATACGGAAAGCTAACATTTAATAATATGCACGTAAATCTCTCATGACTCTCATGACTTCATCACTACTTGTTTTTGTAAGAAGTGTTGACATGCTGAATGCACTGAGGTGTCTGTTTTTAAACTACTTGCACACAGCTTGGACACCTATGCATACCCCACAAGACATGCCACCAGAGGTCTCTTCACAGTCCCCAAGTCCAGAACAGACTATGGGAGGCGCACAGTACTACGTAGACCCATGACTACATGGAACTCTATTCCACATCAGGTAACTGATGCCATCAGTAGAATCAGATGTAAAAAACAGATACAAATACACCTTATGGAACAGCGGGGACTGTGACGAGACACAGACACAGACACGCACTTACAAATCAAAATCAAATCTTTTCTAATGTTATTTGTCACATGCGCCGAATACAACAGGTGTAGACCTTGCAGTGAAATGCTGAATACAACAGGTGTAGACCTTGCAGTGAAATGCTGAATACAACAGGTGTAGACCTTGCAGTGAAATGCTGAATACAACAGGTGTAGACCTTGCAGTGAAATGCTGAATACAACAGGTGTAGTAGACCTTACAGTGAAATGCTGAATACAACAGGTGTAGACCTTGCAGTGAAATGCTGAATACAACAGGTGTAGACCTTACAGTGAAATGCTGAATACAACAGGTGTAGACCTTGCAGTGAAATGCTTACTTACAAGCCCCTTAACCAACAATGCAGTTTTAAGAAAAATAAGTGTTAAGAAAGTATTTACTACAATAAACTGAATTTTAAAAAATATGTATAAGGAGAAAAATAGAAAAATAACTTTTAATTAAGGACTAACAATGAAATAACAATTCCGAGGCTATATACAGGGGGTTCTGGTACAGAGTCAATTAGTCGAGGTAATTGAGATAATATGTACATGTACTGTAGGAAGAGGTAAAGTGACAGTGCATGGATAACAAACAGAGAGTAGCAGCAGTGTAAAAATGGGGGGTGGGGTGGGGACAATGCAAATAGTCCGGGTAGCCATTTCATTAGCTGTTGAAGAGTCTTATGGCTTGGGGGTAGAAGCTGTTAAGAAGAAGTGATGTACTGGGTCATACGCATTACCCTTTGTAGTGCCTTGTGCTCGGAGGCCGAGCAGTTTCCATACCAGGAGGTGATGCAACCAGTCAGAATGCTCTCGATGGTGTAGCTGTGAATCTTTTTGAGGATCTGAGAACCAAATCTTTTCAGTCTCCTGAGGGAGAATAGGCTTTGTCGTGCCCTCTTCACGACTGTCTTGGTGTGCTTGGACCATTCTAGTTTGTTGTTGATGTGGACACCAAGGAACTTGAAGCTCTCAACCTGCTCCACTACAGCCCCGTTGATGGGAATGGGGGTGTGCTCGGTCCTCCTTTTCCTGTAGTCCACAATCATCTCCTTAGTCTTGATCACGTTGAGGAAGAGGCTGTTTTATTTTTGAAAATGTTCCCTTTATTTAACTAAGCAAGTCAGTTAAGAACAAATTCTTATTTACAATGACGGCCTACAGGTTGTTATCCTGGCACCACACCGCCAGGTCTCTGACCTCCTCCCTATAGGCTGTCTCATTGTTGTCGGTGATCAGGCCTACCACTGTTGTGTCTTCGGCAAACTTAATGACGGTGTTGGAGTCGTGCTTGGCCATGCAGTAATGTGTGAACAGGAAGTGCAGGAGGGGACAAAGCACGCACCCCTAGTAGAGCCATAGTAGATCATAAACACGATAAGACACACTCTCTACACACACGTACATATTGATTTTGTGTTGTAGATGTGTGGTAGTAGAGCAGTGGCCTGAGGAAACACACTTAATGTGTTGTGAAAAATGTTATGAAATGTAATGTCATGTAATATTTGTTATTGTTTTACTGCATTAATGTTGTTGGACCCCAGCAAGAGTAGCTGCTGCCTTTGTAGAGGCTAATGGGGATCCTTAATAAATACAAACACAAAACCATTTGATCTCAATCAGTTTCATGGGAATATGCATTTAGGTCTTCATGAATTACAGTTTCTTGTGCTAATTAAAGCAGATGATGTGAAACTATTAGCCTTCCTTGTGTTTTGTTTCAATCAAAGCAGATATCCTGCCTAGTGGAGAGCTCTGTGGAGATTTGGCCGAATGAGGAAAACAATTTCACTTTAGCTTTAAGATCAGAAATGACTGAGGTTGTGTTTTTCGTGTAACATATTATAGGCCTACTATGCTACTATATTTTATTCTGTTATGTAAAATACAAATTAATCATTTTAGTGTCACGCTTGCTCCCAGCACTCATTGGACTCCTTCACGTGGTTGATGGCCCCTGTATATCTGTCTGTTCCTCGGTAGTGTTCCCAGTGTCCGCATTAATTGTTGTTATGTGTTCCTGTCCTGTCGCTGTTCCTGTCTTGTTTTATGTCTGTTCCTCATTAAATGTTTGACTCCCCGTACCTGCTTCTCATCCCCGGTGTCGGTCTTTACATAAAGCCTTGTTCACACTGCAGGTCTTAATACTCAAATCAATTCTGTTTTTCAAATCTGTTTTTGAATACTGACTGTCCAAACAGCGAGTTACAGGTGACCAAATCAGACGTGTGTGTTCAGACAGCAGCCATTTGCTGACATGGCTGCACTAGTTGTCATAGTAACGACTGGTGTGTGCGCAGTGGTGTAGGCTGATTGGTGGTGGTGCTCGTGTTTCCTATCACTCAGAAGGTATGCAGCAAGCCAAGGTGACATCAATGCCTGCCATGGACGTTTCCCAGTCAAATTCATAGTGTAAAACGTTTTAAAAGCCTCAATGGATAAGATTATCCAATTTTCAAAACAAGCCCTTTTTGGTTTGCCACAGCAGTCAACTAGCTAGCTAGATAGCGCATTTCTAGCGCATCATTTGTTTGAAAACAATTAACAAGCTAGTCAGCTACCATATGTTTTTTGTCAAACTGTCAACAGAGTAACTAGCAAAAAGAAAATATGCCAAATAACAGTATAAAAACCCCTTGAGGGCAAGTAAATCAGATTTGGCCTGGAATCAGATTTGTATCTGACTTCAAACCACCTATGAAGGTAAAAAAAAAAAATATATATTAATAATAATAAATGATAAGTAGAACCATCAGACCACACCGGTCGCGTCGTGTGCACGAGCGTTGCAAAATAAATGTACACACACATGTTATTCAATCATTGCACCCACACTGCTCGCACGCGCCAACGAGCGTTGCCAGGCGATAAAAATTGAAGTTGATTCTATTTGTGACGCAGAATGCGCTGCCAGTTCTGCCTCTCCCATCTCATCATTGGTTTTTACAAGCATTTACCCACATACCATCTTCTCATTGGTTCTTAGGAACATATACCCACGTGGGTGATTGAAAGATGAACTGAGGTCGGTTGTGGTAATGCACCTTATGAAAGTTAGTTAGCCAATCGCCATATAAAGTCCAAAGAAGAAAAGGAAGCCTGGAAGGAGGAGAGATTCGATTGACAGTTATATGTGTGGATTAATTGTTGGAGTAGAGGACCTTGTGCATTTCAGGTAAAATAACAATTCAATGTTTATATCCCAGGACAAATCAGCTAGCAACAGCAAGCTAGCTAAATAGGACATATTAGCTAGAAAATTAGCTAGCAACTGCAAGCTAAACTGCAGGTCTTGATGCTCAAATCACAAATTCAGATTTGTTTTGATATTTCAACCTGCGTGTCCTGATTGCGTTCGGTTTGGACATGGTTTTAAGCATCAGATTTGAGGACCATTCGAATCATGGTGTTGAAAGAACAGCATCTTAACCAAGTGGTCACATATCGTTCTGCGTTTCACTGCGCAAGAGGGGCTTTTATTAACATCAAGGCAGACACACTGTGAATTTGGATCCTAGATCTCGTAGGTGTGATGATAAGGTTCCTGTGGTGGATTAGTTCATCGACGCCATAGGAGGTATGTTTCTGGAAGCTAAGCACTCGGACATTATGGCGAGTTCAAGTGCATCGTCATACATGAACCTCAAGTCCATAACAAACTGTTTTGAGGACAGCCATTTTAGCAACCCCTGGTAGAGTTTTCTGTCTCTGGCTGTTCTTGTTATGTTGGATTTGGCGCACTCAGAATGGTCAAGCCTCCTAGAGACAGGCCTCTGCACATTCGCCTACGGTTATTCAGAATTCGCACCTCTGCCAGAGAGAGAGAGAGAGAAGACAGGGAAGAAACCACCATTTACCCACCTATAGGCTGCTATAGCCTACACATTTATTTAGTTTGTCATTCTATTGTTTGTTTGTGGTAATTAAAGGTGTACTTTCATTTGTGGTAATTAAAGGTGTACTATGTAGAAATCGATCCGCCAGTTCCTGGTTGCTAAAGTTCCAACAGTTTGCCTAATTTCAGTTTATGTGACAAAACATGCAAGTATAGTGTAGAGAATCATTGTACCATCTAAACAGCTGTGAAATACATACAGTATATTTTCCATGTCTAAAAATATTGTATTTTCAGCTGTTTGAAGCTGGTGTACAAAACCAAACATAAAAGACGCAATGTCACGACTTCCTCCGATGTCGGCTCCTCTCCTTGTTCGGGCGGCGTTCGGCTCCTCTCCTTGTTCGGGCGGCGTTCGGCTCCTCTCCTTGTTCGGGCGGCGTTCGGCTCCTCTCCTTGTTCGGGCGGCGTTCGGCTCCTCTCCTTGTTCGGGCGGCGTTCGGCTCCTCTCCTTGTTCGGGCGGCGTTCGGCTCCTCTCCTTGTTCGGGCGGCGTTCGGCTCCTCTCCTTGTTCGGGCGGCGTTCGGCTCCTCTCCTTGTTCGGGCGGCGTTCGGCTCCTCTCCTTGTTCGACGTCACCGGCTTTCTAGCCATCGCCGCTCCATTTCTCATATTCCATTTGTTTTGTCTTGTTCCATTACACACCTGGTTGTCATTCCATAATCACACTGCATGTATTTAGTCCTCTGTTCCCCTCCATGTCTTTGTGTGTAATGGTTTATTGTTATGTGGATATTGTCAAGGTGCCATACTTTTGTTATGTTCTGTGTTTTTGGCACGTTTATGTTTTTATGTGCTGTCGTTTTTGGACCGGAATTAAAGTGCGCCTGTTTACTACACTCTGATCTCCTGCACCTGACTTCGCCTCCGTACACACCCCTAACATACAAAAACTAAATTTAAGAACGGAAGGAAATAGCGCACATAGAACAGATTTACCGCTTCTTAGACTTGCTTTATTTTATTTATTTATTTTGAACCTTTATTTAACCAGGCAAGTCAGTTAAGAACAAATTCTTATTTACAATGACGGCCAATCAAAAGGCAAAAGGCCTCCTTCGGGGACAGGGGCTGGGATTTTTTATTTTTTATAAATAAAATATAAATATAGGACAAAACACACATCACGTCAAGAGAGACAACAAAACACTACATAACGAGAAACCTAAGACAACATAGCAAGGCAGCAACACATGACAACACAGCATGGTAGCAACACAACATTACAACAATAATTTAGAAACACAACATGGTAGCAGCACAAAACATGGTACAAACATTATTGGGCACAGACAACAGCACAAAGGGAAAGAAGGTAGAGACAACAATATTTATATGGAGAATGACAGATCTATAAATCAGATTTCTATGTGAATTTGGTCCGGTTGCCCAAAAAGCTAGCTTTAAAAATAATGTATTTATAATTTATCTGAATTAATGTTCCAGAATCTTTTTTTTTTACCATCTCTGTGTATTCTCAAAAAGTCTATGGCAGCACAATATCCTTGGTCATCAGAGACTACACGCAGAAACAATATACACAGACTGGACCTGGACAGCTAACATTTGCAGCAACTGGGAGTAATATGTGTAACTGTGTAATATATGAAATGAAGTGTGGAGAACGGAGTGAAGATAACACACACACACCATTTCTGTTCCGTTATTAATGGCTTCCCTATGAGATGTGAAAGGTCAAATCAGGTCTGGGTAAACTAAAGCATGAATTACTGTAATGAGAAAGTAGCCATTACTGTAGCGACTGCCTCTTTGCTAAAGGATTAATCAATCTCTCTGTTTCTATACTGTATCTCTTCATGTTGGATCAGTTCTTTTCATAATATCCTTATTTTCTTCCTTCCTTCCTCTTTCATAAGTTCTACGCTTCCTTTCCTCCTTTCGTCCTCTCTCCTTTGTCTTTGACAGGTGAATGCAGGTGTGATTGTGAGCAATTCCATGTGATGATATGCCCAAGTGTTTGAAAATGATTGAAATTATATCGTACTCAAGTGAATGATCTCTCAGGTGCATAAAACCCAGACAGCCAGCTGCTTCCTGTATCCCCAAAATAATTCATGTGACTCCAAAAGTCATAGCACTACTTCACCTCTGTGCAGGTGGCTCAGTATTTATGGGATAATAATTTAACATGACCCAGAAAGACCCACCAGAACCCATTCAATAAGCTGGCCTCCGACCTGCAACTGAGGATTAGAATGGGCTCCTAGCCAAGGTTGATGAATGAGCTATTACTTTACCTCTCTCTCTCTCTCTCTCTCTCTCTCTCTCTCTCTCTCTCTCTCTCTCTCTCTCTCTCTCTCTCTCTCTCTCTCTCTCTCTCTCTCTCTCTCTCTCTCTCTCTCTCTCTCCAGCATTTCTATCTCTTCCACCATCTCGAGCATCTCTCCCCTCTCTCTCTCTCTATCTATCTCTCTTTTCCCACTCAATCCAAGGTAATGTCGGGTCATTGTTCTAGGAATTCGCACTTTGTTGCAGCAGGTGTCCAGGGATTCCATTCCCTTTATGACAGACAGCGTAGTGCTTAATGGCTTTGGCCTGCTCTCTCTAAATTGAGAGTGGATGGTTATGTCCCAAATGACACCCTATTTCCTGTATAGTGCACTATTTTGACCAGACCCCTATGAGAAATAAGGTTCCATTTGGGACATAGCCCAGGAGGACGACCTTCAGAGACCCCACGTAAGGACTTCCTGTAATTAGATTAGCAGAAAGAAAAACTTTCCTTTGAATGTCAGTCTGATACTGAAGTTTTAAGGGAAAAGTAGTAATTTTGACCCTCACTGGGTTTTAGGATTGTATTCAAAAGAAGATGTTTTTGCCATTGTTTCTGGCTATATGTGAAAAATAATGATTTTGGTATAGGATAAAAAATAAAAAATGCTTGTCACAGTCTATTGTTTACCTGAGAACATTACTGTGACTGTTAATTCCAGGTATATTGTAAAAAAATAAAGCTGTTAGTTTCAATTGTTTGACTATCTTTGGCATGGAATGGGTGAGTCTCTCACACTTTGTACACTCCTAGAAACAGAAGTTTAGATTTGTTCTTAAAGGGGTAGAAACACTTGTCACTGTAATGATACCCTGTAAGGTACGTCCTTTGTACCTTTTAGTTACAGGTAGATCATTTAACACCCAGTTCATACCACAGATAGTCCCTTTCTTACATATAGTCCACAGGTACAAAAGCGTGTCTGTACATTTTCTCTTTATAGTGAACCACCACAGTGACAGAACCATGTGTTTCTTATAAGTGACGAAAATGTACCTCTACCATGGACCACTTAAACTGGTACAACATGTCCACTCACAGGTGGCCAAAAATACCTAACTGAAAGCCATGCCACAACTAAGCCATGCTTCCAATATAATTTCCCAGCGTGCCTTGCAGTACCAATTCAAATTTCCAGCTTAATATATATATATATATATATATATATATATATATATATATTTCCTGATATCTTCTATAGGACAGACACTTCAAAACCTTATTTGTTATGATTTATTTTACACTTATGAATGTGTTATTCGTTTCTATGGGCTATAGTAGTAAAGGCCAAATTCAATGGCTTAGACCATGTTTCAAACTCATTCCATGGAGGGACAAGTGTCTGCAGGTGTTTGCTCCACCCTTGTACTTGAATGATGAATTAAGGTCACTAGGGTTGTCTAGGGCTTAAATGAACGGAAGGACTCGGCCCTCCGTGGAATGCGTTTGACACCCCTGGCTGAAACTTTTAGAGGTTAATCCCTTCCGTTTCCAGGAATGTTCCAACCAGGATTTCTGTAAAAAACTGTAATTTCTGTAAAAACAATTACCTGAATAATGCAACACCACGTGTCTCTGCAAGTCACATAACGCTGGCTTGCAAAGTCATGTGTAATTCCTATCGGAATCCAGCCAGAATTAGGATATCAAACAGTTGGAATTTTTATTCACCTGCAACCTGCATTGAGAATAACTGCCAGGGTTGGGAACATTTGGAGGAGAAGAGCTAAGAGTTTAGAGACCTAAACCATTATATTTTGAATTAATCTCACAATTCACCACAAATGCATTTCTATTGGCATTCAGGAAATTCATAGCCATAAAAGGATCTGTAGCGTTATCTATTCTTACAACAGAAAAACTTTAAACGGGCAGAACAAGATATAAAAAGGCATTTTTTGACAATGATGAATGGAAAAAAGACGCAAGAGTTGTTTCCGGGCAAGAAGATAACATGGAAGCAGATTGTGGAAAAAGCAGTATGGTGGGGCGGAACATATGAGCAAATAGTGAGAACGGTAAAAAATCTGCCGAGTTTGTTGTGGCACAAAGACAAAATCCCACGTCATATGTGGAAGACGGTATGTGTGGAAGAGGTGTTCACAGGAAGAGACAGATACGCTCATGTAGCATCCGAATGCCATCGAACACTTTCCTAAAGAGACCCATTCAACTGATATACTTACTCGAACTGGACTAATGGGTGAACATGGCGAGGGCTCAGTTGATCGGGCCGGAGTTTGTTGCAGCTATTTCAGAGCTCCGCTGCAGGCGGACGCACCCAGCCCTCAACTGTCGTCATTACGAAGAGATTACACACACCTGGGAACGAACTGAGGACTCTGTGGCTAGAGAAATGTTTGGCTGCAGGGTGAGTAAAAGGCATTTTACGATATTTTGTTTTCTCATTCCCCTTTCACCAAAGATTTAGAATTGTACCTAACAGGAAATGAAACCTGGTTTTAAGTTTCAACCGCAAGTACGGATTCAAGTCTCCTGTTTATATATTGCATCTCTCTCTCTGTTCCACTCTCTCTTCAGCATCTCCTAATCTCTCTCCCCTGTCTCTCATCTCTCTCTCTCCTCCCTATCCTCCCTCTCTCTCTCTCTCCTCCCTTTCTCCCCTGTCTCTCATCTCTCTCTCTCCTCCCTATCCTCCCTCTCTCTCTCTCTCCTCCCTTTCTCCCCTGTCTCTCATCTCTCTCTGTTCCACTCTCTCTTCAGCATCTCTTAATCTCTCTCACCCTCTCTTGAACATCTCTCTCTCTCCTCCCTATCCTCCCTCTCTCTCTCTCTCCTCCCTTTCTCCCCTGTCTCTCATCTCTCTCTGTTCCACTCTCTCTTCAGCATCTCTTAATCTCTCTCACCCTCTCTTGAACATCTCTCTCTCTCCTCCCTATCCTCCCTCTCTCTCCTCCCTCTCTCCCCTCTCTCTCATCTCTCTTGATCCCCTTGTCTCTCTCGATCCCCCTCTCCCCCATCCCCCTCTCTCTCGATCCCCCTCTCTCTCTCCTCTCTCTCTCCCCCCTCTCCCCTCCATCCTCCTCTCTCTCTCTCCCCCTCCTTCTCTCTCTCTCCCCCTCCTTCTCTCTCTCTCTCCTCTCTCTGTCTTTCCACTCTCTCTGTCTCATCACTCAATCCAAGGTAATGTCGGGTCATTGTTCTAGGAATGTGCACTTTGTTGCAGCGCGTGTCTAGTGATTCCATTCCCTTTCTGGCAGTCAACGTAGTGTTTAATGACTTTGGCGTACTCTCTCTAAATTGAGAGTGGATGGTTATGTCCCAAATGACACCCTAATTCCTATACATTAAGTGTACAAAACATTAAGAACACCTTCCTGATATTGAGTTGCACCCCCTTTTGCCCTCAGAACAGCCTCAATTTGTCGGGACATGGACTCTACAAGGCGCCGAAAGAGTTCCACAGGGATGCTGGGCCATGTTGACTCCAATGCTTCCCACAGATGTGTCAAGTTGACTGGATATCCTTTGGGTGAAACTGTTGGTAGTGAAAAACACAGCAGTGTTGCAGTTCTTGACACACACAAACCAGTTCACCTGGCACCTACTACCATACCCTGTTCCAAGGCACATAAATATTTTGTCTTGACCATTCACCTTCTGAATGGCACACATACACAATCCATGTCTCAAGACTTAAAAATCTTTCTTTAACCTGTCTCCTCCCCTTCATCTACACTGATTGAAGTGGATTTAACAGGTGACATCAATAAGGGATCATAGCTTTCACCTGGATTCACCTTGGTCAGTCTGAAATGGAAAGAGCAGGTGTTCCTAATGTTTTGTACTTTCAGTGCATAGTTTTGAGCCCTAGTTGTACCCTAATACAGTGGCCTGAAACTCATGGTTTACAGGACACATCAAGCAAGCAAGTAAGCTTGCAAAATTCTGGTAACTTTCCAGATTTCCTGCTTATTCCCTTCCATTTCCAGGAATCTTCCACCCGGAATTTCTGGAAAACATGGGAATTTGGGGAAAGTTAACAGAATTATGCAACCCTACATATACATTCAAGTCACATTTTTCTGTCTTGGAAATTGTAATTCCTATCGGAATCCTGACAGAATTAGGATATTCAACATTCAGAATGACTGGCAGGGTTAGGAACATTGGGAGGTGACTACCTAAGCCATTTAAACTGGAACAACCATTTCAGTAACGGTTGCAAAAAAATACTGATTATACAAAAAAAAATGTTTTTCATGCAAAACAAACAGGTAGTCAAAACAAATTCAAAAATCAACATGCAGTAGAGCATTCTGAGAAATACCATAATGATAACGATCATGGTACAAATGTGCCTTTTAGGGTACTACCGCAGTGACAAAGCTGTTAGTACCTTTTAGTGGCAAAAAAAAATCATAATTGTACCTTTATGGGTGGGTATTGAGGGTACACAAAATATGTTTGTACCCTGGAAAACAGAAATGTACCTTCACCGTAGAGTGTGATGATTGTACCTTTCATATGCAAAATATTGTGTATAATTTTTTACCCTTTATACTAGATTATCCGTATATGTACCCTAAAAGGTACCGAATTGTACCATGTGAAATCATATGTACATCTGAAGGTACATTATGTGTATTTTGATATTTTTTGTACCCCAGGAAACAATGCTGTACCATAACAGTACCATTATTCCTATGACTATATGGGAGGTTGGTTCATGCATTATTCAGCTGTGTGTTCTTCCTGTCATTTCTCAGAGGACAGAGGTGCAACACAGACACACAATCAATCAGCCAAAACTCTGACACACACCGACCGGGGTTAGAAACCCTTACAGTGTTTGTGTGCGTGTGTGTGTGTCAAACCAAAGCAACCTCGCTAACTCAGAATAAGGACATCTGAAATCAGTTCTGTCAAACTAAATAAATCATGGAGGTGTTTAGATTTGATTACACAGAAGGTTTTCTATGTAGTTAGTCACATGTGGAATGCACAGATGTCTCTAACGAAATAAATGTCAGGTGGATGATAAATTGTTTTTGCATTTCTCTTCATATAGAGCATCTTTGATCATGGTAAACATTATGTAAATGCTGTAGAGAGGCTCGGAAGGCTCCGTATATTAATGTCAGATATTTTTTAATTTTTTTAAATTTAAAACCTCTTAAGGATCGCTCCCTTTTTTTCAATTTTTGCCTAAAATGACATACCCAAATCTAACTGCCTGTAGCTCAGGCCCTGAAGCAATGATATGGATATTCTTGGTACCATTTGAAAGGAAACATTTTGAAGATTATGGAAATGTGAAAGGAATGTAGAAGAATAAGACAATAGATCTGGTAAAAGATAATGCAAAGAAAACACCAACCGTTTAAAAAAATTAATAATTGTACCATCTTTGAAACGAAAGAGAGAGGCCATAATGTATTATTCCAGCCCAGGTGCAATTTAGATTTTGGCCACTAGATGGCATCAGTGTATGTGCAACGTTTTAGACTGATCCAATGAACCATTGCATTCATGTTCATTTTTTTTTAATCAAGACCGCCCGAATGTGCCTAATTTGTTTATTAATAACCTTTCATGTTCAAAATTGTGCACTCTCCTCAAACAATAGCATGGCATTCTTTCACTGTAATTGCTACTGTAAATTGGACAGTGCAGTTAGATTAACAATAATTTAAGCTTTTTGCCAATATCAGATATGTCCATATGTCTTGTTACTTGTTACTTCATTTCAGGTGAAATGTTGACTTGTTCAATGAAATAAGTGAGTCCTCTAACCGTACTTGAGGTTCCAATAACTGAACTAACAATTTGCTGTAGGTACATCTAAAAGACAACAACATTTTACATTGCTTAATAAACTAATAGTTTAGAGAACATTATTCAACCTAAGCCTTAGATGTTGCTACAGCAAGTATGAGTCCAATTACATTTAATCAAAATGCGACAATTCGATAATGTAAAAACTCTACCAAATAACAAAATATGTTTTTGTTCGTCAAGGTATCCATCCTAAAATGATTTTCAAACAGACGGTAAGGAATGTGAAGTCTGTGTCCCAAATGGCACAATAATTTCTACATATACGGGCCCTGGTCAAAAGTAGTGCACAATGTAGGGAAGAGGGTGTCATTTGGTATGTAGTCAGTACCTTAAAACTCCCATCAGTCTCCTCTTTATCACAGAAGTCAATTTCATGGATAATAGGCTCATTACTGGCGTCATGGTTAGAGGGGCGTTCTGATAAAACTCACCCCAGAGATGAAGAGAGCCGCTGGGGGACAAGTCTTAATAAGATGTGTACACACAAGCATGTACGCAGGATGCAGGCACGCACACACAGTATTTTATAACTAACCTTGGTACAATTCAGTCCCATTCAAAATCTTTTTTTAACTGACCCCTAACACTTACCTTAACCACAACCACAACCTAAATCTAACCCTAGCTCCTAACCTTAACCCTAAAACTAACCCTAACCCTAAACCTAACCCTTACCTTAACCACAACCTAAATCTAACCCTAGCTCCTAACCTTAACCCTAAAACTAACCCTAACCCTTACCTTAACCCCAAACTTAACCACAACCTAAACCTAACCCTAGCTCCTAACCTTAACCCTAAAACTAACCCTATCCCTAACCCTAAACCTAACCCTTACCTTAACCCCAAACTTAACCACAACCTAACCCTAGCTCCTAACCCTAAACCTAATTCTAACACTAAATCTAATCTTAACCCTAAACCTAATTCTAACACTAAATCTAATCTTAACCCTAAACCTAACCCTAACACTAATCTTAACCCTAAACCTAAATCTAATCTTAACCCTAAACCTAATCCTAACACTAATTTTAACCCTAAACCTACTAGAAATAGCCTTTGACCTTGTGGGGACTAATAGAATGTCCCCAATTGTTAACATTTTGGTTTGTTTACTATTCTTGTGTTGTGGGGAGTTCTGGTCTCCACAAGTATAGTTAAACACACACACACACACACACACACACACACACACACACACACACACACACACACACATATATATATATATACATATACATATACAGACCTTCGCAGAAATCCACTACCCTAAACAGCAGATAAATGTTGTAAGCTGCCCAGCTGAGGCTGATGTACTTTCCCCTTTTAACACATGTAAATGTCTCTCTTGTCCTTTCGTCCGACAACTATTATATTAGTTTCTTACCCATCCAGAACAAAGAAAAACAGAATGAACATAGCTGTTTGTGCGTACATGTATGTGTGTGTACATCAGTGGAGGCTCCTCAGAGGAGGAACGGGAGGACCATCCTCCTCAGTGAAATTTCATAAAACTACAAATAGTGTAATGTTAAAGTTTTTATTTTTAGATAAAACTATACTAAATATATTCATATGTCACCAAATAATTGGTTAAAATACACTGTTTTGCAATGAAGATCAACAGTAACTTCAACAGCCCTGTCTGGGCTAGCGCCATGGTGTAGCCGGAGGACAGCTAGCTTCCATCCTCCTCTCGCTACGTTGACTTCAATACAAAACCTAGGAGGCTCGTAGGCCTCACCACCTTCCATAGACATACATGGTAATTATGACCACTTCCAAAGGACGTCCTCCAACCAATCAAAGCTTTTGCAGTATGAACTGACATGTTGTCCATCCAATCATACAGCAGATGTAGGATCAGAGAATTAACCTAGTGTGTTGTATTGGGATTGTGCCACAGAACACTATGGGGGTTCTATGTGTTGAGAATCTTGGTGACATTGTTGGATAGAGGTTAAGAGTGATAGTTGAGCATTTTTGGGACATGATTCAAATTATTTTTTTCAAATGACAGGAGATGGAGGAGATATATTATAAATTGTTTTCTTGGGTTTAGAACTTTATTTTGGTGTCCAGTTAGTGCAATTTATTTAAATTGGCCTTGATAACTTCAGTAGCTAGCTAGCATAATCACATAATCACTCCGGACAGACGGCAGCAGAAACTCATGACATAAATGTTGCAGCAGCCTAGGTTACACCTAAACATTAGAGATCTGACATGCTGTATGGGATGAAAACAAAACAACTTTTCAGTCTGATCAACTGTAGGCTACTAACAACAGCAGCTGCATACAACCTATGTGCCCTGTCCATCTGGTCAGGGTAAACTAATTGGTAACGTTATGTATTTATAGTCCATTTGTGTGTCAGGAGAAAATGTGAATGTGATCAGATTTTGTTTTATATTCAACATTGGGCTGGCTAGGCTGCCTATACATTTTTAATCCAAAAGTATTACCTGGAATGAATGAATCAACATAATAGTGATGGCAGATGCCAGTCATTGTTTTTATAAGGCCTACAGTTGTATAGGTCTGCATGATGCACACATGTATAAAGCAAGCTCAGCCCTGCGAGTTCTATTGTCTATCAGTTGTTATCTATGTGTCTGGTCAGAGGAAATCTCCCCCCCGTCTAGTCTAAATATAATTTATATGAACAAATATAAGGTAGCTGCAGTTTGAACGGGTTCATCCCCCCCAGGCCAGGAGTTTTTTTAAAACCATGTGACTTGATTAGGAAAAACTGGTCCCATCATAGCCCTTATAAAACCTCTTTACAACTGATTTATCACTGTCGTACCTTATAGGGTCCAGAGTTTTCCTAGATAGGTAAACATAAGGAAAAACTCGAAGCCCCAAGGGGTAAAAATTGCCCCACCGCTCTGGGACCTGTGGTGCCACCAGTCTGACCGCTCTGGGACCTGTGGTGCCACCAGTCTGACCGCTCTGGGACCTGTGGTGCCACCAGTCTGACCGCTCTGGGACCGGTGCTGCCACCAGTCTGACCGCTCTGGGACCTGTGGTGCCACCAGTCTGACCGCTCTGGGACCGGTGGTGCCACCAGTCTGACCGCTCTGGGACCTGTGGTGCCACCAGTCTGACCGCTCTGGGACCTGTGGTGCCACCAGTCTGACCGCTCTGGGACCTGTGGTGCCACCAGTCAGACCGCTCTGGGACCTGTAGTGCCACCAGTCTGACCGCTCTGGGACCGGTGGTGCCACCAGTCTGACCGCTCTGGGACCTGTGGTGCCACCAGTCTGACTGTTCTGGGACCTGTGGTGCCACCAGTCTGACCACTCTGGGACCTGTGGTGCCACCAGTCTGACCGTTCTGGGACCTGTGGTGCCACCAGTCTGACCGCTCTGGGACCTGTGGTGCCACCAGTCTGACCGCTCTGGTACCTGTGGTGCCACCAGTCTGACCACTCTGGGACCTGTGGTGCCACCAGTCTGCTTGCAGTTGTCAGTTATGTTCAGGTATGTGGATGATCAGGGCTTTATTCAGGAACGTTTCTTGGGCTACTTTGATGTGTCAAGTGGGCGAGATGTGCAGTCTGTGTTTTGACTTTATGAATTTTGAGATGTCTGAGTTTAACTTCATAGAGAAACTCCTTGTCCAAACCTACGATGGCGCAGCTGTAATGGAATGTATCTACTATTTGTATTTACAGTTAAGTCCCCTCATGTTCCTTGATTCTATTCCACTCCACTACCATTGTCAACTTTGTCCTGAACTGAACTGAAGCCATGACGCCTCATGCGCCCAGAATGTTTCCCTTCCAAGTACCCCTATCAATTTTCTCTCATTACTGTATATCCTGTTGGGGATAGGGGGCAGTATTTGCACGGCCGGATAAAAAACGTACCGATTTAATCTGGTTATTACTACTGCCCAGAAACTAGAATATGCATATAATTATTGGCTTTGGATAGAAAACACCCTAAAGTTTCTAAAACTGTTTGAATGGTGTCTGTGAGTATAACAGAACTCATATGGCAGGCAAAAACCTGAGAAGATTCCTTACAGGAAGTGGCCTGTCTGACCATTTCTTGGGCTTCTACACTCTCTTTATTGAAAACTGAGGATCTCTGCTGTAACGTGACACTTCCTACGGCTCCCATAGGCTCTCAGAAGGCGGCAGACCGGTGAATGATGTCTTTGCAGGCCCTGGCTGAAAAACATTAGCGCATTTGGATAGTGGTCGATCAGAGGACAATGAGACTGAGGCGCGTGCACGAGGCGACACCATGTTTTTATTTTTTCGTCTTTGAACTAAAACAGGGTTTCCCGGTCGGAATATTATCGCTTTTTTACGAGAAAAATGGCATTAAAATTGATTTTAAACAGCGGTTGACATGCTTCGAAGTACGGTAATGGAATATTTTGAATTTTTTTGTCACGAAACGCGTCGGGCGCATCACCCTTCGTCACCCTTCGGATAGTGTCTTGAACGCACGAACAAAACAGAGGATATTTGAACATAACTATGGATTATTTTGAACCAAACCAACATTTGTTATTGAAGTAGAAGTCCTGGGAGTGCATTCTGACGAAGAACAGCAAAGGTAATCAAATTTTTCTAATAGTAAATCGGAGTTTGGTGAGGGCCAAACTTGGTGGGTGTCTAAATAGCTAGCCCGTGATGGCTGGGCTATCTACTCAGAATATTGCAAAATGTGCTTTTGCCGAAAAGCTATTTTAAAATCGGACATAGCGATTGCATAAAGGAGTTCTGTATCTATAATTCTTAAAATAATTGTTATGTTTTTTGTGAACATTTATTGTGAGTAATTTAGTAAATTCACCGGAAGTTTGCGGTGGGTATGCTAGTTCTGAACGTCACATGCTAATGTAAAAAGCTGGTTTTTGATATAAATATGAACTTGATTGAACAAAACATGCATGTATTGTATAACATAATGTCCTAGGATTGTCATCTGATGAAGATCATCAAAGGTTAGTGCTGCATTTAGCTGTCTTCTGGGTTTATGTGACATTATATGCTAGCTTGAAAAATGGGTGTCTGATTATTTCTGGCTGGGTACTCTGTTAACATAATCTAATGTTTTGCTTTCGTTGTAAAGCCTTTTTGAAATCGGACAGTGTGGTTAGATTAACGAGAGTCTTGTCTTTAAAATGGTGTAAAATAGTCATATGTTTGAGAAATTGAAGTAATAGCATTTCTAAGGTATTTGAATAACGCGCCACGGGATTCCACTGGCTGTTGAGTAGGTGGGACGATTTCGTCCCACATACCCTAGAGAGGATATAGAGTCAATCACATACACAATCACATTATTACACATCAAACATTTTACTCCTTGCTTGGACTAACTCATTCTTAGCTCTTTTGTCTGACTGTGTAGTGTCTTGTTATTGTCTTGTTATTGTCTTCCCAGTAAAATCCTGTCCTGCACTGATCAAGCCTCTGAACACCTCAACTCACGCCTCAAACCGTCATTCAATCACTGCTGTGATCCCTTTCCACCACTGTGTAAGTAGCCCTCTCATTCCCATTCTCCATAATATTGTACTATAAATGTCTTTATTAAATGCTTTAGGTTAAAATAATTTGTCTTTGACGATTTTTGAAACACACTGTGGTCTCCATGTGTTCCACACCTATGCAGTGGGTCTCCCATCCTCCTCAATTTTTCAAGTCGCCAGCCTGTGTGTGTGTGTGTGTGTGTGTGTGTGTGTGTGTGTGTGTGTGTGTGTGTGTGTGTGTGTGTGTGTGTGTGTGTGTGTGTGTGTGTGTGTGTGTGTGGTGTGTGAAGGTCCAGCTAGACTAGCGGCAAGCAGCACTGTATACTAACAAGACTTTTTCCATGACGGTGCCGTGTCATCACGCATTTCATCCATGTTCTCACGCTGTCCTGCTGCTGTGGAGATGGAGCACTTCATCAGCCACACACACTCAGACTACCTCTGATTGGAAGATGGCGCCGACAGAGATGGTTGCCTCGCTTGGCGTTCTTAGGAAACTATGCAGTATTTTGATTTTTTTCTGTATTATTTCTTACATTGTTACCCCAGGAAATCTTAAGTCTTATTACATACAGCCGGGAAGAACTATTGGATATTAGAGCAACGTCAACTTACCAACATTACGACCAGGAATACGACTTTCCTGAAGCGGATCCTCTGTTTGGACCACCACCCAGGACAATAGATCGGATCCCAGTAGGCGACCCAAAACAACGGCGCCGCAGAAGGGGCAGACGAAGCGGTCTTCTGGTCAGGCTCCGTAGACGGGCACATCGCGCACCGCTCCCGAGTATACTACTTGCCAATGTCCAGTCTCTTGACAACAAGGTAGACGAAATTCGAGCAAGAGTTGCCTTCCAGAGAGATTGTAACATTCTCTGTTTCACGGAAACATGGCTCACTCGGGATATGTTGAATCGGTACAGCCACAAACATCTCTCTGGTAAGAAGAATGGCGGGGGTGTATGCCTTATGATTAACGAGCCGTGGTGTGATCATAACAACATACAGGAACTCAAGTCCTTTTCTTTACCGGACCTAGAATTCCTTACAATCAAATGCTGACCGCATTATCTACCGAGATAATTATTTTTGATTATAGTCACAGCCGTGTATATCCCCCCCCAAGCAGACACCTCGACGGCCCTGAAAGAACTTCATTGGACTCTATGTAAACTGGAAACCATATATCCTGAGGCTGCATTTATTGTAGCTGGGGATTTTAATAAAAGCTAATCTGAAAACAAGGCTCCCTAAATTTTATCAGCATATCGAATGCGCAACCCGGGCTGGCAGCATTCTGGAACATTGTTACTCTAACTTCCGCGATGCATACAAAGCCCTCACTCACCCTCCTTTTGGCAAATCTGACCACGACTCCATTTAGTTGCTCCCAGCCTATAGACAGAAACTAAAACAGGAAACGCCTGTGCTCAGGTCTGTTCAACGCTGGTCCGACCAATTGGATTTCACGCATCAAGATGGCTTCGATCACGTGGACTGGGATATGTTCCGGATAGCCTCAGACAACAACATTGATGGCTGACTCTGTGAACGAGTTAATTAGCAAGTGCATCGGTGATGTTGTACCGACGGTACTATTAAAACCTTCCCCAACTCGAAACCGTGGATTGATGGCAGCATTCGCTCAAAACTGAAAGCGAAGAACCACTGCTTTTAATCATGGCAAGGTGACCGGAAACATGACCAAATGAAAATAGTGTAGCTATTCCCTCCGCAAGGCAATCAAACAAGCTAACCGTCAGTATAGAGACAAAGTCGAGTCGCAATTCAATGGCTCAGACATGAGACGAATATGGCAGGGTCTACAGTCAATCACGGATTACAAAAGGAAAACCAGCCCCGTCGTGGACTCCAACGTCTTGCTCCCAGACAAATTAAACAACTTCTTTCTCGCTTTGAGGACAATACAATGCCACTGACACGGCCCGCTACCAAAACCTGCAGACTCTCCTTCCTCGTGAGTAAAACATTTAAACGTATTAACCCTCGCAAGTCTGCCGGCCCAGACGGCATCCCTAGCCGCGTCCTCAGAGCATGCGCAGACCAGCTGGCTGGTGTGTTTATGGACATATTCAATAAATCCCTATCCCAGTCTGCTGTTCCCACATGCTTCAAGAGGGCCACCATTGTTCCTGTTCCCAAGAAAGCTAAGGTAACTGAGCTAAACGACTATCGCCCCGTAGCACTCACTTCTGCCATCATGAAGTGCATTGAGAGACTAGTCAAGGATCATATCACCTCCACCCCACCTGACACCCTAGACCCACTCCAATTTGCTTACCGCCCAAATAGGTCCACAGACGACGCAATCGCAATCACACTGCACACTGCTCTAACCCATCTGGACAAGAGGAATATCTATGTAAGAATGCTGTTCATCGATTACAGCTCAGCATTCAACACCATAGTACCCTCCAATCTCGTCATTAAGCTCAAGACTCGACCCCGCCCTG
The DNA here is from genome assembly GCF_901001165.1 of Salmo trutta. Taxonomy (NCBI): domain Eukaryota; kingdom Metazoa; phylum Chordata; class Actinopteri; order Salmoniformes; family Salmonidae; genus Salmo; species Salmo trutta. The sequence continues at coordinate 52,656,348 of NC_042963.1, forward strand.
TGCAACTGGGTCCTGGACTTTCTAACGGGCCGCCCCCAGGTGGTGAGGGTAGGAAACAACATCTCCACCCCACTGATCCTCAACACTGGGGCCCCACAAGGGTGCGTTCTCAGCCCTCTCCTGTACTCCATTTTCACCCATGACTGCGTGGCTATGCACGCCTACAATTCAATCATCAAGTTTGCAGTGGTAGACTTGATTACCAACAATGACGAGACAGCCTGCAGGGAGGAGGTGAGGGCCCTCGGAGTGTGGTGTCAGGAAAATAACCTCACACTCAACGTCAACAAAACAAAGGAAATGATCGTGGACTTCAGGAAACAGCAGAGTAGTGGAGGAGGTGGAAAGTGTTAAGTTCCTTGGCGTATACATCGCGGACAAACTGAAATGGTCCACCCACACAGACAGCGTGGTGAAGAAGGCGCAACAGCGCCTCTTCAACCTCAGGTACGGCAACTGCTCTGCCCACAACCGTAAGGCTCTCCAGAGGGTAGTGAGGTCTGCACAATGCATCACCGGGGGCAAACTACGTGCCCTCCAGGACAACTACACCACCCGATGTCACAGGAAGGCCAATAAGATCATCAAGGACAACAACCACCCGAGCCACTGCATGTTCACCCCGCTATCATCCAGAAGGCGAGGTCAGTACAGGTGCATCAAAGCTGGGACCGAGAGACTGAAAAACATCTTCTATCTCAAGGCCATCAGACTGTTAAACAGCCATCACTAATATTGAGTGGCTGCTGCCAACTACTGACTCAAATCTCTAGCCACTTTAATAATTAAAAATTGGATGTAATAAATGTATCACTAGTCACTTTAAACAATGCCACTTTATATAATGTTTACATACTCTACATTACTCACCTCTTATGTATATACTGTACTCTACACCATCTACTGCATCTTGCCTATGCCGCACGACCATCCCTCATCCATATATTTATATGTACATATTCTTATTCATTCCTTTACACGTCCGCTACACTCGCATTAACATTTGCTAACCATGTGTATGTGACCAATAAAATTTGATTTTATTTGGCCGTCCGGCTGGCCAGGGAAATAGTTGAGCTTTTTTCTGTTTCCACTCAGTGTTTTCAAGGTGAGGTCCATTATTATCATGCAGATCTGTCCGTCTGCAGCTTAGAAACCTCCTTACCTCTGCTATTTCTAAATCACATTGCTCTCATTCTCCTGCTTTTATTGACCTCACAGACCTCATGTTAGTGAAAGCCTGTACCTGCTATCCAAATGACGCCATACCCGCCATACCCATATCCAAACCTACCTAGACCCTTCATCCTACCCTACCTACATCCTACACAACCTACATCCTAACCTACCTCTACCCAACCTACAACTTAGCCTACCTACACCCTACCCTACACAACCTACGCCCTACCCAACCTACACTCTACCCAATCTACACCCTATCCTACCCAACCTACACCCTACCTACACCCTACTCCACTCTACCCTATCCAAACCCTATCCTACCTATACCCTATCCTATTCTCAGTACACCCTACCCTATCTATACACTACCCATCTATACCCTATTCTACCTACATCCTATCTGTACCCTACCTACACACTACCCTACCCTACCCTACCTAACCTACACCTTACCCTACCTACACCCTACCTACACCCTATCCTATCTATACCATACCCACACCTATACCTATACCACACCTATACCTATCTATACCTACCCTATCTAAACCCTACCCTATCTATACCCAACTTTATCCAGACCCCACCCTCTCTACCCTACCCACATCCTATCGTACCCTATCTATATCCTACCCTACTTACACCCTACCCCACCCACACTCTACACTAACTATGCCTTACCTTACCCTACCCTATCTACACCCTACCCTATGTACTCCCTACCTTTCCTACACCCTACCCTACCTACACCCTGCTCTACCTACACCCTGCTCTACCTACACCCTGCTCTACCCTATCTGCACTCTACCCTACCTACACTCAACCCTACCTTTACCCTACCCTACCTACACCCTACCCTACACGCTGCTCTACCCTACCTCTACCCTACCCTACCTACACCCTACCCTACACCCTGCTCTACCCTACACCCTGCTCTACCCTACCTACACTCTACCCTACCCTACACCCTGCTCTACCTACACCCTGCTCTACCTACACCCTGCTCTACCCTATCTGCACTCTACCCTACCTACACTCAACCCTACCTTTACCCTACCCTACCTACACCCTACCCTACCCTACACGCTGCTCTACCCTACCTCTACCCTACCCTACCTACACCCTACACGCTGCTCTACCCTACCTCTACCCTACCCTACCTACACCCTACACGCTGCTCTACCCTACACCCTGCTCTACCCTACACCCTGCTCTACCCTACCTACACTCTACCCTACCCTACACCCTGCTCTACCTACACCCTGCTCTACCTACACCCTGCTCTACCCTACCTACACCCTGCTTAAATTTTACATTTTTACATTTTAGTCATGTAGCAGACGCTCTTATCCAGAGTGACTTACAGTAGTGAATGCATACATTTCATAAATTGTTTAATTTACTTTTGTAAAAAATGTTGTACTGACCCCCCGTGGGAATCGAACCCACAACCCTGGCGTTGCACACACTATGCTGGCGTTGCAAACACCATGCTCTACCAACTGAGCCACAAGGAAGGCTGCTCTACCATACCCTACCCTATGTACATCCTACCCTACCTACAATCTACCCTCTCTACACCCTTCTCTACCCTACCTACACCCTACCCTACCTACACCCTGCTCTACCCTACCTCCACCATACCCTACCTACACCCTGCTCTACCCTACCTCCACCCTACCCTACCTACACCCAACTCTACCCTACCTCCACCCTACCCTACCTACACCCTTCTCTACCCTACCTACACTCTACCCTAACTACACCCTGCTATACCCTACCTACACCCTACCCTATCTACACCCTGCTCCACCCTACCTGCACTCTACCCTACCTACACCCTACCCTACCTACACCCTGCTCTACCCTACCTCCACCCTACCCTACCTACACCCTGCTCTACCCTACCTCCACCCTACCCTACCTACACCCAACTCTACCCTACCTACACCCTACCCTACCTACACCCTGCTCTACCCTACCTCCACCCTACCCTACCTACACCCTGCTCTACCCTACCTCCACCCTACCCTACCTACACCCAACTCTACCCTACCTCCACCCTACCCTACCTACACCCAACTCTACCCTACCTCCACCCTACCCTACCTACACCCTTCTCTACCCTACCTACACTCTACCCTAACTACACCCTGCTATACCCTACCTACACCCTACCCTATCTACACCCTGCTCCACCCTACCTGCACTCTACCCTAACTACACCCTACCCCTCTACACCCTTCTCAACCCTACCTACACCCTACCCTATCTACATCCTACGCTACCCTATCTACGTCCTACCCTACCTACAACCTACACTACCTACACCCTACCCTCTCTACACCCTTCTCTACCCTACCTACCTCCTACCCTACCTACACCCTTCCCTACCCTACCCTATCTACATCCTACCCTACCTACAACCTACCCTATCTACACCCTTCCCTTATGGACCCTGGACTCAACTAGTGCATCATAAAGGAGCGTACCATTTGGGATGCAGCTTGTAGCTCCCAGGACTAGACAACAGCCCTAATACCTAACCTAATCCTTCATGCAGTTGCTGAAAGCATTAAATCCAGGTACTCTCCAAAAAAAAAATCACCTTCACTCGCTCCACAATATACACTACCGTTCAAAAGTTTGGGGTCACTTAGAAATGTCCTTGTTTTTTAAAGAAAAACCATTTTTTTTGTCCATTGTTTTTTGTCCATTGTAATTGATGGCATTGGATAGAAAATACACTGAAGTTTCTAAAACTGTTAAAAATAATGCATGTGAGTATAACAGAACTGATATGGCAGGCGAAAAGTAGAAATCTTCATCCAAATCGAGGTTAGTGATCTCTGTTCTGATGTCCAGAAGCTGTTTTCGGTCATAGGAATTGATAAATGCGGAAATATTACTTTATTATATAATATACTGTGTATATATATGTATATATATATATATATATATATATATATATATATATTTTAAAAAGTATTTACACCCCTTTACTTTTTTCACATTTTGTTTGCATTACAGCCTGAATTTAAAATGTATTTAAATTGAGATTTGGTGTCACTGATCTACACACAATACCCCATTTTAGAAATTAACAAGTATTCAACCCCTTTGTTGTTAGGACAAGCCCAAATAAGTTCAGGAGTAAAAATGTGTTTAACAAATTGCATAATAAGTTCAACAATGGTGGTTAACAGGATTTTTGAATGATGCTGAAAATCCCTTTGAACATGCTGAAGTTATTAATTAGGCTTTGTATGGTGTATCTTTACACCCAGTCACTACAAAGATACAGGCGTCCTTCCTAACTCAGTTGCTGGAGAGGACGGAAACTACTCAGGGAAATTTTTTTGAATACAGCTATAAGCACAGGCAAAATCCTAGAAAAAATCCTGGTTGAGTCAGCTTTCCAACAGACACTGGGAGACAAATTCAACCTTTCAGCAGGACAATAACCTAAAACACAAGGCCAAATATACCCTGGAGTTGCTTACCAATACAACATTGAATGTTCCTGATAGGCCTGGTTACAGTTTTGAATTAAGTCGACTTGAAACTCTATGGCAAGACTTGAAATTAACTGCCTTCAATCAACTTGACAGAGCTTGAATAATTTTTTGAATAATATTTTGAAATATTGTACAATTTCACATCTTTCCATATGTAACAGTGTAGGTTCCGTCCCTCTCTTCGCCCCAACCCGGGCTCGAACCAGGGACCCTTGCACACATCAACAACTGACACCCCACGAAGCATCGTTACCCATCGCGCCACAAAAGCTGCGGCCCTTGCAACGCAAGGGGAACAACCACTTCAAGTCTCAGAGCGAGTGACGTCACTGATTGAAATGCTATTAGCGCGCACCACCGCTAACTAACTAGCCATTTCACATCAGTTACACATAGATTTTCAAGCCAATTTTTTTTCTTCTTTGCCACATGTTTTTCAATATTACTTAAGTGCCTTGTTGCAAACAGGATGCATGTTTTGGTATATTTTTCTCTACATCCTCAGTTTTCTCATATCACAACCATTAAACTCTGCAACGGTTCATGGTGATATCCCTGAGCAGTTTCCTTCCTGTGCAAAGCTCTTAGACTTACCCAAAAAGACACAGATGTAATCACCTCCAAAGGTACTTCTACAAAGTATTGACTCAGGGGTGTGAACACTTATGTAAACTAGATATTTCTGTTTGTAATTTTCAATAAATCTGAAAAAAATTCTGAAAACATGTTTTCACTTTGTCATTATGGGGTATTTAGTGTAGATGGTTAAGAAAAACAATCTATATCATCCATTTTGAATTCAGGCTGTAACACAACAAAATGTGGAATAAGTCAAGGGGTATGAATACTTTCTGAAGGCACTGTATGTACAAAAAAGTTAAGATCAGCATTAAAAATACAGAAAGCGAGGTAAAAGGAGAAAAAGGAAGCGAGGTAAAGGGAGAAAAAGGGAACGAGGTAAAAGGAGATAAAGGGAGATAAAGAGAGTGAGGTAAAGGGAGATAAAGGGAGGTAAAGGGAGATAAAGAGAGTGAGGTAAAGGGAGATAAAGGGAGGTAAAGGGAGATAAAGAGAGTGAGGTAAAGGGAGCGAGGTAAAGGGAGAAAAAGGGAGATAAAGAGAGTGAGGTAAAGGGAGATAAAGGGAGGTAAAGGGAGATAAAGAGAGTGAGGTAAAGGAAGCGAGGTAAAGGGAGAAAAAGGGAGATAAAGAGAGTGAGGTAAAGGGAGATAAAGGGAGGTAAAGGGAGATAAAGAGAGTGAGGTAAAGGGAGCGAGGTAAAGGGAGAAAAAGGGAGATAAAGAGAGTGAGGTAAAGGGAGATAAAGGGAGGTAAAGGGAGATAAAGAGAGTGAGGTAAAGGGAGATAAAGGGAGGTAAAGGGAGATAAAGAGAGTGAGGTAAAGGAAGCGAGGTAAAGGGAGAAAAAGAGGGCGAGGTAAAGGTAATACTCCTTAGCAGTAGAAGGATGCTGTTTTAAAGTCTTTAGCAGTTGTGACTACAGGCTCTGATCGGATACTGTCTACATTCATGTCATTTTCTCTTTGACTGAGCCACTGTCTTCAGGTAACAGTCTCTGTTTGAAGCCTCACAAGTTACAGTACCAGATGGCTAAGTGGTCTTTAGGACCTCACTAATGACCAGAAACTTTGTCAGCTCTTGTCCAGTGAGTGAGATGGAGAGGCAGCGATCTCTTTTTTTTATTTTATATAATTAAGAACAAATTCTTATTTACACTGGCCAGACGATGCTGGGCCAATTATGCACCGCCCTGTGGGACTCCCAATCACGGCCGGTTGTGATACAGTCTGGAATCAAACCAGGGTCTGTAGTGATGCCTCTAGCACTGAGACGCAGTGCCTTAGACCTCTGCGCCATTCGGGAGAGGAAGAGATGGATGGAGAGAGAGATGGAGAGGAAGAGATGGAGGCGCAAATAGCTCCTTCGTCTGAGCTCCTTCGAGAAACAAACAAGGAACAATAAGCTCTAAAAATAGTATCGGCACTCAGTCGTTCACAGCCAATTATTTATGAACACTAATAGAAGGACTAGTATGGAGACATGTCACCATTTCAAAACAACACCATCCATCTCTCATCTACCTCCCCAACACCCCGAGGGGGAAACCAGAAGGAACAAGATGTGAACATGAATTCTGTCATCGTGAAAAATGGGGGTGAGGTGAGAAGGTTGATTGGATATAAACTGCATGCTCACATCTCCCACTCCGCGTGCATAGAACAAACATCAATAGCTAGATATAAATAGCAGCAACGATTCATGCAAACAACAGGACTTATAAAAACAATTTCAGTTCAGATAAATGTCTAGATCCATCACAGTGCATTATCATCAATCGTCCTGTATAAAAGTTCTGGTTTCAGAGCTGGTCATGGGTGCACCTCAGCCACGCTCAAGGTCCTAAACGACATCGTAACCGCCATCGATAAGAAACATTACTGTGCTGCCGTATTCATTGACCTGGCCAAAGCTTTTGACTCTGTTAATCACCACATCCTCATCGGCAGACTTAGTAGCCTTGGTTTCTCAAACGATTGCGTCGCCTGGTTCACCAACTACTTCTCTGACAGAGTTCAGTGTGTCAAATCGGAGGGCCTACTGTCTGGACCTCTGGCAGTCTCTATGGGGGTACCACAGGGTTCAATTCTTGGGCCAACTCTTTTCTCTGTATACATAAATGATGTCGCTCTTGCTGCTGGTGAATCTCTGATCCACCTCTACGCAGACGACACCATTCTGTATACTTCTGGCCCTTCTTTGGACACTGTGTTAACAACCCTCCAGACGAGCTTCAATGCCATTCAACTCTCCTTCCGTGGTCTCCAACTGCTCCTAAACACAAGTAAAACTAAATGCATGCTCTTCAACCGATCGCTGCCTGCACCTGCCCGCCCATCCAGCATAACTTCTCTGGACGGTTCTAACTTAGAATTTGTGGACAACTACAAATACCTAGGTGTCTGGTTAGACTGTAAACTCTCCTTCCAGACTCACATCAATCATCTCCAATCCAAAGTGAAATCTAGAATTGGCTTCCTATTTCGCAACAAAGCATCCTTCACTCATGCTGCCAAACATACCCTCGTAAAACTGACCATCCTACCAATCCTCGACTTCGGCGATGTCATTTACAAAATAGCCTCCAATACCCTACTCAACAAGCTGGATGCAGTCTATCACAGTGCCATCCGTTTTGTCACCAAAGCCCCATATACAACCCACCACTGCGACCTGTATGCTCTCGTTGGCTGGCCTTCACTTCATCATCGTCGCCAAACACATTGGCTCCAGGTCATCTACAAGACCCTGCTAGGTAAAGTCCCCCCTTATCTCCGCTCACTGGTCACCATAGCAGCACCCACCTGTAGCACGCGCTCCAGCAGGTATATCTCTCTGGTCACCCCTAAAGCCAACTCCTCCTTTGGTCGTCTCTCCTTCCAGTTCTCAGCTGCCAATGATTGGAACGAACTACAAAAATCTCTAAAACTGGAAACACTTATCTCCCTCACTAGCTTTAAGCACCAGCTGTCAGAGCAGCTCACAGATCTCTGCACCTGTACATAGCCCATCTTTAATTGAGCCCAAACTACTACCTTTTCCCCTACTGTATTTATTTATTTTATTTATTTTGCTCCTTTGCACCATATTATTTATATTTTAACTTTTAACTTTCTTCAAACTACAAATCTACCATTCCAGTGTTTTTTCTTGCTATACTTTATTTACTTTGCCACCATGGCATTTTTTTGCCTTTACCTCCATTATCTCACATCATTTGCTCACATTGTATATAGTCTTATTTTTTCTACTGCATCATTGATTGTATTTTGTTTTACTCCATGTGTAACTCTGTGTTTTTGTATGTTGTCGAACTGCTTTGCTTTATCTTGGCCAGGTCGCAATTGTAAATGAGAACTTGTTCTCAACTTGCCTACCTGGTTAAATAAAGGTGAAATAAAAAATAAAAATAAAATAAAAAACCTACAACCTACACCCTACCCAATCTACACCCTATCCTACCCAACCTACACCCTACCTACACCCTACTCCACTCTACCCTATCCAAACCCTATCCTACCTATACCCTATCCTATTCTCAGTACACCCTACCCTATCTATACACTACCCATCTATACCCTATACTACCTACATCCTATCTGTACCCTACCTACACACTACCCTACCCTACCTACACCCTACCTACACCCTATCCTATCTATACCATACCCACACCTATACCTATACCACACCTATACCTATCTATACCTACCCTATCTAAACCCTACCCTATCTATACCCAACTTTATCCAGACCCCACCCTATCTCTACCCTACCCACATCCTATCGTACCCTATCTATATCCTACCCTACTTACACCCTACCCCACCCACACTCTACACTAACTATGCCTTACCTTACCCTACCCTATCTACACCCTACCCTATGTACTCCCTACCTTTCCTACACCCTACCCTACTTACACCATACTCTACTTACACCCTAGGCTACCTACACCCTGCTCTACCCTATCTGCACTCTACCCTACCTACACTCAACCCTACCTTTACCCTACCCTACCTACACCCTACCCTACCCTACACGCTGCTCTACCCTACCTCTACCCTACCCTACCTACACCCTACCCTACACGCTGCTCTACCCTACACCCTGCTCTACCCTACACCCTGCTCTACCCTACCTACACTCTACCCTACCCTACACCCTGCTCTACCTACACCCTGCTCTACCTACACCCTGCTCTACCCTACCTACACCCTGCTTAAATTTTAAATTTTTACATTTTAGTCATGTAGCAGACGCTCTTATCCAGAGTGACTTACAGTAGTGAATGCATACATTTCATAAATTGTTTAATTTACTTTTGTAAAAAATGTTGTACTGACCCCCCGTGGGAATCGAACCCACAACCCTGGCGTTGCACACACTATGCTGGCGTTGCAAACACCATGCTCTACCAACTGAGCCCCAAGGAAGGCTGCTCTACCATACCCTACCCTATGTACATCCTACCCTACCTACAACCTACCCTCTCTACACCCTTCTCTACCCTACCTACACCCTACCCTACCTACACCCTGCTCTACCCTACCTCCACCCTACCCTACCTACACCCTTCTCTACCCTACCTACACCCTACCCTACCTACACCCTGCTCTACCCTACCTCCACCCTACCCTACCTACACCCAACTCTACCCTACCTCCACCCTACCCTACCTACACCCTTCTCTACCCTACCTCCACCCTACCCTACCTACACCCAACTCTACCCTACCTCCACCCTACCCTACCTACACCCTTCTCTACCCTACCTACACCCTACCCTAACTACACCCTGCTATACCCTACCTACACCCTACCCTAACTACACCCTGCTATACCCTACCTACACCCTACCCTATCTACACCCTGCTCCACCCTACCTGCACTCTACCCTAACTACACCCTACCCTCTCTACACCCTTCTCAACCCTACCTACACCCTACCCTATCTACATCCTACCCTACCCTATCTACATCCTACCCTACCTACAACCTACACTACCTACACCCTACCCTCTCTACACCCTTCTCTACCCTACCTACCTCCTACCCTACCTACACCCTTCCCTACCCTACCCTATCTACATCCTACCCTACCTACAACCTACCCTATCTACACCCTACCCTATCTACACCCTTCCCTTATGGACCCTGGACTCAACTAGTGCATCATAAAGGTGCGTACCATTTGGGATGCAGCTTGTAGCTCCCAGGACTAGACAACAGCCCTAATACCTAACCTAATCCTTCATGCAGTTGCTGAAAGCATTAAATCCAGGTACTCTCCAAAAAAAAAATCACCTTCACTCGCTCCACAATATACACTACCGTTCAAAAGTTTGGGGTCACTTAGAAATGTCCTTGTTTTTTTTCCATTGTAATTGATGGCATTGGATAGAAAATACACTGAAGTTTCTAAAACTGTTAAAAATAATGTATGTGAGTATAACAGAACTGATATGGCAGGCGAAAAGTAGAAATCTTCATCCAAATCGAGGTTAGTGATCTCTGTTCTGATGTCCAGAAGCTGTTTTCGGTCATAGGAATTGATAAATGCGGAAATATTACTTTATTATATAATATACTGTGTATATATATGTGTATATATATATATATATATATATATATATATTTTAAAAAGTATTTACACCCCTTTACTTTTTTCACATTTTGTTTGCATTACAGCCTGAATTTAAAATGTATTTAAATTGAGATTTGGTGTCACTGATCTACACACAATACCCCATTTTAGAAATTAACAAGTATTCAACCCCTTTGTTGTTAGGACAAGCCCAAATAAGTTCAGGAGTAAAAATGTGTTTAACAAATTGCATAATAAGTTCAACAATGGTGGTTAACAGGATTTTTGAATGATGCTGAAAATCCCTTTGAACATGCTGAAGTTATTAATTAGGCTTTGTATGGTGTATCTTTACACCCAGTCACTACAAAGATACAGGCGTCCTTCCTAACTCAGTTGCTGGAGAGGACGGAAACTACTCAGGGAAATTTTTTTGAATACAGCTATAAGCACAGGCAAAATCCTAGAAAAAATCCTGGTTGAGTCAGCTTTCCAACAGACACTGGGAGACAAATTCAACCTTTCAGCAGGACAATAACCTAAAACACAAGGCCAAATATACCCTGGAGTTGCTTACCAATACAACATTGAATGTTCCTGATAGGCCTGGTTACAGTTTTGAATTAAGTCGACTTGAAACTCTATGGCAAGACTTGAAATTAGCTGTCTTCAATCAACTTGACAGAGCTTGAATAATTTTTTGAATAATATTTTGAAATATTGTACAATTTCACATCTTTCCATATGTAACAGTGTAGGTTCCGTCCCAACCTGGGCTCGAACCAGGGACCCTCTGCACACATCAACAACTGACACCCCACGAAGCATCGTTACCCATCGCGCCACAAAAGCTGCGGCCCTTGCAACGCAAGGGGAAACCCTACTTCAAGTCTCAGAGCGAGTGACGTCACTGATTGAAATGCTATTAGCGCGCACCACCACTAACTAACTAGCCATTTCACATCAGTTACACATAGATTTTCAAGCCAATTTTTTTTCTTCTTTGCCACATGTTTTTCAATATTACTTAAGTGCCTTGTTGCAAACAGGATGCATGTTTTGGTATATTTTTCTCTACATCCTCAGTTTTCTCATATCACAACCATTAAACTCTGCAACGGTTCATGGTGATATCCCTGAGCAGTTTCCTTCCTGTGCAAAGCTCTTAGACTTACCCAAAAAGACACAGATGTAATCACCTCCAAAGGTACTTCTACAAAGTATTGACTCAGGGGTGTGAACACTTATGTAAACTAGATATTTCTGTTTGTAATTTTCAATAAATCTGAAAAAAATTCTGAAAACATGTTTTCACTTTGTCATTATGGGGTATTTAGTGTAGATGGTTAAGAAAAACAATCTATATCATCCATTTTGAATTCAGGCTGTAACACAACAAAATGTGGAATAAGTCAAGGGGTATGAATACTTTCTGAAGGCACTGTATGTACAAAAAAGTTAAGATCAGCATTAAAAATACAGAAAGCGAGGTAAAGGGAGAAAAAGGAAGCGAGGTAAAGGGAGATAAAGGGAGATAAAGAGAGTGAGGTAAAGGGAGCGAGGTAAAGGGAGAAAAAGGGAGCGAGGTAAAGGGAGATAAAGGGAGCGAGGTAAAGGGAGATAAAGGGAGATAAAGGGAGATAAAGGGAGCGAGGTAAAGGGAGATAAAGGGAGATAAAGGGAGCGAGGTAAAGGGAGATAAAGGGAGATAAAGAGAGTGAGGTAAAGGAAGCGAGGTAAAGGGAGAAAAAGGGAGCGAGGTAAAGGGAGATAAAGGGAGCGAGGTAAAGGGAGATAAAGGGAGATAAAGGGAGATAAAGGGAGCGAGGTAAAGGGAGATAAAGGGAGATAAAGAGAGTGAGGTAAAGGGAGCGAGGTAAAGGGAGATAAAGGGAGCGAGGTAAAGGGAGATAAAGGGAGATAAAGAGAGATAAAGAGAGTGAGGTAAAGGAAGCGAGGTAAAGGGAGAAAAAGGGAGCGAGGTAAAGGGAGATAAAGGGAGATAAAGAGAGATAAAGAGAGCGAGGTAAAGGGAGATAAAGGGAGATAAAGAGAGATAAAGGGAGCGAGGTAAAGGGAGAAAAAGGCAGCGAGGTAAAGGGAGATAAAGGGAGGTAAAGGGAGATAAAGAGAGTGAGGTAAAGGGAGCGAGGTAAAGGGAGATAAAGGGAGCGAGGTAACGGGAGAAAAAGGGAGCGAGATAAAGGGAGCGAGGTAAAGGGAGATAAAGGGAGCGAGGTAAAGGGAGATAAAGGGAGGTAAAGGGAGATAAAGAGAGTGAGGTAAAGGAAGCGAGGTAAAGGGAGAAAAAGAGGGCGAGGTAAAGGTAATACTCCTTAGCAGTAGAAGGATGCTGTTTTAAAGTCTTTAGCAGTTGTGACTACAGGCTCTGATCGGATACTGTCTACATTCATGTCATTTTCTCTTTGACTGAGCCACTGTCTTCAGGTAACACAGTCTCTGTTTGAAGCCTCACAAGTTACAGTACCAGATGGCTAAGTGGTCTTTAGGACCTCACTAATGACCAGAAACTTTGTCAGCTCTTGTCCAGTGAGTGAGATGGAGAGGCAGCGATCTCTTTTTTTTATTTTATATAATTAAGAACAAATTCTTATTTACAATGACGGCCTACACTGGCCAGACGATGCTGGGCCAATTATGCACCGCCCTGTGGGACTCCCAATCACGGCCGGTTGTGATACAGTCTGGAATCAAACCAGGGTCTGTAGTGATGCCTCTAGCACTGAGACGCAGTGCCTTAGACCTCTGCGCCATTCGGGAGAGGAAGAGATGGATGGAGAGAGAGATGGAGAGGAAGAGATGGAGAGGAAGAGATGGAGAGGAAGAGATGGAGGCGCAAATAGCTCCTTCGTCTGAGCTCCTTCGAGAAACAAACAAGGAACAATAAGCTCTAAAAATAGTATCGGCACTCAGTCGTTCACAGCCAATTATTTATGAACACTAATAGAAGGACTAGTATGGAGACATGTCACCATTTCAAAACAACACCATCCATCTCTCATCTACCTCCCCAACACCCCGAGGGGGAAACCAGAAGGAACAAGATGTGAACATGAATTCTGTCATCGTGAAAAATGGGGGTGAGGTGAGAAGGTTGATTGGATATAAACTGCATGCTCACATCTCCCACTCCGCGTGCATAGAACAAACATCAATAGCTAGATATAAATAGCAGCAACGATTCATGCAAACAACAGGACTTATAAAAACAATTTCAGTTCAGATAAATGTCTAGATCCATCACAGTGCATTATCATCAATCGTCCTGTATAAAAGTGACATTAAAATAGTTGTGATATTTTTGGCAAAATAAACCACAGCTACACCTGGCCAGCTGCAGAAATCATGGCTTTAAAACCGGATTATTTTCAAACCTCATCATTATCGTTCATTACATAACTCCTATCATAAAAACCTCATCATTATCGTTCATTACATAACTCCTATCATAAAAACCTTATCATTATCGTTCATTACATAACTCCTATCATAAAAACCTCATCATTATCGTTCATTACATAACTCCTATCATAAAAACCTCATCATTATCGTTCATTACATAACTCCTATCATAAAAACCTCATCATTATCGTTCATTACATAACTCCTATCATAAAAACCTTATCATTATCGTTCATTACATAACTCCTATCATAAAAACCTTATCATTATCGTTCATTACATAACTCCTATCATAAAAACCTCATCATTATCGTTCATTACATAACTCCTATCATAAAAACCTTATCATTATCGTTCATTACATAACTCCTATCATAAAAACCTCATCATTATCGTTCATTACATAACTCCTATCATAAAAACCTTATCATTATCGTTCATTACATAACTCCTATCATAAAAACCTCATCATTATCGTTCATTACATAACTCCTATCATAAAAACCTTATCATTATCGTTCATTACATAACTCCTATCATAAAAACCTCATCATTATCGTTCATTACATAACTCCTATCATAAAAACCTCATCATTATCGTTCATTACATAACTCCTATCATAAAAACCTCATCATTATCGTTCATTACATAACTCCTATCATAAAAACCTCATCATTATCGTTCATTACATAACTCCTATCATAAAAACCTCATCATTATCGTTCATTACATAACTCCTATCATAAAAACCTTATCATTATCGTTCATTACATAACTCCTATCATAAAAACCTTATCATTATCGTTCATTACATAACTCCTATCATAAAAAACCTCATCATTATCGTTCATTACATAACTCCTATCATAAAAACCTCATCATTATCGTTCATTACATAACTCCTATCATAAAAACCTCATCATTATCGTTCATTACATAACTCCTATCATAAAAACCTCATCATTATCGTTCATTACATAACTCCTATCATAAAAAGTGCATCCTGATGGAAGTTGGACCACTGGACCATGATGCATTGTGAGTATTAGTCCGAGTGACAGGTTTGGCATAATAGTGTTTACGGGAGTGCTAACAACAACAACAAAAACATGGTCAGTAAACAAACAAAACAGAGGGCAGGCAGAGTCATCCTCCCAACACTCCTTTTGCTATGTAAACAACTTTTATCTAATAACGTCTATATCTGACTATATCTACACAGACCTCGTAGACCCAGCATTGTTGAGGCGGTTGACGCGGGCTCAAAGTGGTAAGTGAATTGGTGACAGAAATGTTGGTGATAGTAATGGTGGTGACAGAAATGGTGGTGACAGAATAGTGCATATAGTATACCCCAGGTATTTAGGCTTTTCTGTCAGATGAGAAAACAGCCACAGAAAGACACTCAGAGACACAATCCTTAGAGAGAGAGAGACAGAGAGAGACAGACAGAGATTGAGAGAAAGAGATGGAGAGACAGAGAGATAGAGAGAGACATTGATAGACAGAGAGAGAGAGATGGAGAGATAGAGACAGAGAAAGAGAGAGAGATTGAGAGAAAGAGATGGAGAAACAGAGAGAGAGAGAGAGAGATTTGCTGTTAATTTATTTGACTTGCTTTGACAATGTAAACATATGTTACCCATGCCAATAAAACCCTTATATTGAAATTGAGAAAGAGAGAGAGAGAGAGTTCAACGTCTAGTTTTGGTTTACATTTGGTTGAGTTGTCAACTAACATGAACTCAAAGTCAAATCAACAGAACATTTCACCATGACATTCCCTCCTCTCTCTCTTCATCCTCCCCTCACTCCATCTTTCCTGCTCTTTCCCTTCCCTCCCTATTTCCCTCCTTTCTCTCCACTCTTTCTTTTACCTTTACCTCAATCTCTCTCTCATTTTTCTCCATCATCTCTTCTGCGTACTGAATGCTGTGAATCAGGGCAGTGCCCTCCTGAGCTCTCTCCTCTCTGCCACTTTTCCCTCTACCCTCTCTCTCTCTCTCTCTCTCTCTCTCTCTCTCTCTCTACCTTCTCTCTCTCTCTCTCTCTACCTTCTCTCTCTCTCTCTCTCTCAGCTATTACCTCCATTTTCCCTTTCCTCCACTCGTCCATCTGTCTGCATACTGAATGCTATGAATCAGAGCAGTGCCCTCCTGAACTCTCTCCTCTCTGCCCATTGTCTTGGTCAGGCTGATAACCGATCACAGTTAGCCTGCCTGCCTGCCTTATGTGCACTTGAAGACCCTCAAATGACAAGCTTTCATTAGACTGTTGAGTATATAAATTCCCCTGTGTAGAGGAGGCCCAGGGTGAGGGTTGGTGCATCACTGATTGAGATATGTATCATCACCAATGGCAACCCATCATTCAGGGCAGAGCCCCACATTTTTAGCAAAAAAAATGTGTGTGTGTGGGGGGGGGGCTTGCCTGTTTTGCATCTTACTTGGCATTAATACGTGTCACATAACAATATAAAACAATGTAAAAAATATGTATATCATTGAGTTAATAAAGCCGCATACAGACATGGTCTCTTTTTTGTTTTATTGAGTAAGGCAGCTCCAAAATGCAGGTGTTTCAGCCTGTGCTTTCTGTGGTGGGGCAAGCGAGCAGAAAAAATACGGAGTGTCGTGCCGTGATTGGCTCAGTGTTCTGTCACTCATGGGGACACTACGTCACCGCCAAGTCTAAGTGTAGACTTTGAAAATTCAAGCCCATTGGGTGCTGCCATAGAGTTACATTAGAAGTGCCAATCCAAGAAGGCTCAAGGTCATTGGCCACAGATAAAAATGACGTCAAATCATATTATATCTACAGTAGCTTTGATTAGACTGATCATGTCAACATCATACTTTCAAAATCTTAGCTAGCAGTCATCATCATGAATCAAGTCGACAATCTACTGGAAAATCCTTTTGAATCCTTGTCAAATGAAGAGAAGTAATGAAGAGAAATTATAGATAAAATGTATCGGTGCTCATCAACCGTTGGACATAAACATTACAAAACAAGTTGGAAATCGCAAATTCAACAATGAGTGGTTTGGAAGGAATCAGTGGCTAACTGCAAGCATTGCAAAGCAATCATTAGCTTGCTATTCAGTGGAGTGGCTGTGTGGTACAAAGTCTAAAATTAAGGGTCTCTTTCCCTAGTTTAAAATGATAAACATTCAATGAAGCATGATTCGTGCTGCGCTCAAAACAGCTATTAACTCAGAACTGCAAACTCTGAATTTAGTGATTTCAAGACAACTGGGAACTCAGGAAAAATGAGATTCGACAAGGAAAATAAGTTTTGAACTTTCATCCAATTCTGAATTGCAAATCCGGAACTCGAGCCTCTTTCTAGAGCTACGACCTTAAGATCACTGACATCATTATGACTCAACAAAATTTGCCCACAAAGGACCGCTGCACCACCTTCCTGTTCAAGTGAGCACAGCACAACAAGGTGAATCCAAAAATGTCTTGTATGTATTGTGAATTTTTCAGAACATATGTGGCAATTATTTATTTCAGAAGGAGCCAGCAAAACTAGTGCACTCTATGTGCTCTAGGTCATTGGACACCATTAGACATGCACGTGGTTATTCTTGTAACTGTTAAAGCCAACCATGGTTACACCTCTTGGGTCTTTTCCAGAAAAGGGGTTCCCCTTTCAGAGGAGTCAGCAGGATAACATCTATTGGTTATTCCTGTAGAGTGCCAAGGTCTGTTGCTATGGTCCTTCACGCATGAAACTATTTCTGTGGCTCTACAGGTTGCATGTCCTAATATGAAGGCAATATGATGACGGTGGCTAAATGCCAGAGGTGATGAGCCATTAAGAGGAGTTACTATGAGTGTGACGTAAAAAAGACAAATGTATAAATATTCTGTGCCAAGACTGGAAGGGAGTTGTATTCATGATGCAGCTCGGCTTTTATTATGAAGTAATAAAAAGTATATTTGAACTCAGATGCGCCGGTATTTGTGAAATATGATTGACCAAATATTTCCACAACATAAGTTGCTGCATTAATGATGTAATATGCCAGGGAGAAATGTATACTGTAGCTAAGAAAGTAATACTAATTGTATGCTGTGTAGTATGTTGTTAGTAGCCCATGTGCCTCACCCTAATCATTTGGTCTATTTTCACCGCTTAATTTCACCTACTGTTCTGACTTGGTGATGCCTACCTGTTTTTTTCGGCTATCTGTTTTTGAGAAATGTAATCATCGAATGTTGTAAGAGCTTTCATTGTCTGCTTATATGCCCCCTTTATTTATCCTGCGGTTCTGACTTAGTGTACAGTGAGAATACTGTAAGAATGGTCCATGTTCTGAATTCTGTCGCTGTACATTTCAAAAGTGCTGAACAAATAGTTATATTGACTACTGTACGGCCGTCCTAGCTCGCTCATTTATGTCTTAATTGAAATTACGGATTGCCTCTTATCCACTCATTGTCCCATTATGCCATAGTTTGTACATCTCAATTGTCAGTAGACACCACATTTGTCGAAGTAAGTCAGCCATATCAGCAATTTTTTTTAAAGGCAGTAAATGAGGCTGAATGAACTGTTTCACTGCCAGACAAGGCTCTGCTGATAACCAGGTGTAGCAGTGGTAAGGTGTTGAGACTGCTGTTGGGTCAGCTGATAGCCAGGTGTAGCAGTGGTAAGGTGTTGGGACTGCTGTTGGGTCAGCTGATAACCAGGTGTAGCAGTGGTAAGGTGTTGGGACTGCTGTTGGGTCAGCTGATAGCCAGGTGTAGCAGTGGTAAGGTGTTGGGACTGCTGTTGGGTCAGCTGATAACCAGGTGTAGCAGTGGTAAGGTGTTGGGACTGCTGTTGGGTCAGCTGATAGCCAGGTGTAGCAGTGGTAAGGTGTTGGGACTGCTGTTGGGTCAGCTGATAGCCAGGTGTAGCAGTGGTAAGGTGTTGGGACTGCTGTTGGGTCAGCTGATAACCAGGTGTAGCAGTGGTAAGGTGTTGGGACTGCTGTTGGGTCAGCTGATAACCAGGTGTAGCAGTGGTAAGGTGTTGAGACTGCTGTTGGGTCAGCTGATAGCCAGGTGTAGCAGTGGTAAGGTGTTGAGACTGCTGTTGGGTCAGCTGATAACCAGGTGTAGCAGTGGTAAGGTGTTGGGACTGCTGTTGGGTCAGCTGATAGCCAGGTGTAGCAGTGGTAAGGTGTTGAGACTGCTGTTGGGTCAGCTGATAGCCAGGTGTAGCAGTGGTAAGGTGTTGGGACTGCTGTTGGGTCAGCTGATAGCCAGGTGTAGCAGTGGTAAGGTGTTGAGACTGCTGTTGGGTCAGCTGATAACCAGGTGTAGCAGTGGTAAGGTGTTGAGACTGCTGTTGGGTCAGCTGATAACCAGGTGTAGCAGTGGTAAGGTGTTGGGACTGCTGTTGGGTCAGCTGATAACCAGGTGTAGCAGTGGTAAGGTGTTGGGACTGCTTTATATAGGCCCTAACAGTTATTTTCTCTCTTCCCATTTACATACACAAATCACCACTGATCAGCACGTCTGAAGTCAATAGACCGAGGGGAGACCAGAGTTGGGACACGTCTCACTCTTTCTTCCTAGTGATATTAAATAGCTGGCATCTCCCTGTGTGCCTCAGGACGTCTGTTTCTCTGGGCAACTTCACTGAACCAGCTCCTAGCTAAGCAACATCCCGCCTCTCCCTGTGTGCCTCAGGACGTATGTTACTATGGGCAACTTTAAACATATTTCTTCATCCTGCCTAGAGAGGGGTGAGAATAAATCATTGTTATTCCAGTCCTCCCACCATGCATCACACCGATTCACCCCGCACCTGCTTGCTGCAGTGGCAGAAGAGGAGAGGGAGACGGCGAAGGAGGAGAGAGGGAGAGGAAGAGATGGAGGGAGAGGAAGAGAGGGAGAGGGAGGGAGGGAGACAGGGAGGGAGAGGAAGAGAGGGAGGGAGAGGAAGAGAGGGAGGGAGAGGAAGAGAGGGAGGGAAAGAGAGAGAGGGAGGGAGGGAGACAGGGAGGGAGAGGAAGAGAGGGAGGGAAAGAGAGAGAGGGGGGGGAAAGAGAGAGAGGGGGGGAAAGAGAGAGAGGGGGGGAAAGAGAGAGAGGGAGGGAGGGAGACAGGGAGGGAGAGGAAGAGAGGGAGGGAGAGGAAGAGAGGGAGGGAGAGGAAGAGAGGGAGGGAAAGAGAGAGAGGGAGGGAGGGAGACAGGGAGGGAGAGGAAGAGAGGGAGGGAAAGAGAGAGAGGGGGGGAAAGAGAGAGAGGGAGGGAGAGGAAGAGAGGGAGAGGGAGGGAGAGGAAGAGAGGGAGGGAAAGAGAGAGAGGGGGGGAAAGAGAGAGAGGGAGGGAGGGAGACAGGGAGGGAGAGGAAGAGAGTATTGAATAGGGAAAAAATGAAGAGTGAATGGGGAGAGTGGGCTGCAATCTAGCAACATTTGGAACAATGTTAAAACAAACACCATTACGCAACAACTACCGAGGGATTACTACAAAAAATGTCATTTTTATCAAGTGTCTTTTCAGTCAGACCCTCCACCTCCCCCTCCACCCCTCCATCCCTCTGTCTCGTTCTCTCTTTTTTTCCCTCTCTCTCTCTCCTTCCTACATCCCTTCCCACTCTCTCTTACCCCTCCCTCCCCCTATCTCTCCCTCTTTCTCTCACTCTCTGACCTCGGTGTGATACTGCGTTGGTAGTGCTGTTGTTCACCATCTGTTGACCAAGTTTGGCACCGTAGTGTGTGTTTCCTGCACCACACCTCTCCTGTTGGGAACATTATTCACAATCACTCTGTCTCTGATTTCAACTCACTGGTCATTCAAACTCTTGCTGGTATGATGACACATGTTTTTTTTTTTTTACCCCTTATTTTACCAGGTAAGTTGACTGAGAACACATTCTCATTTACAGCAACGACCTGAGGAATAGTTACAGGAGAGAGGAGGGGGGGAAGAATGAGCCAATATTAGATCATCAATCAATTCAATCATTACATACTGTATTTGAAGTATCTTATCCACTATGCATCCTTATCTTTACTACTCAACAAGCATACCACCAAGTATACAGATCATTATAAGCAGAAGATAAGATACATACGTCTGCTTTTGTACTTTTAATTGTTGTTGTTATCAAAAGAGGAACTAACCAAATAGTTATGCTGTTTTCTTAGTAGAGCTCCACAAACTGACATAACCAAATAGTTATGCTGTTTTCTTAGTAGAGCTCCACAAACTGACATAACCAAATAGTTATGCTGTTTTCTTAGTAGAGCTCCACAAACTGACATAACCAAATAGTTATGCTGTTTTCTTAGCAGAGCTCCACAAACTGACATAACCAAATCGTTATGCTGTTTTCTTAGTAGAGCTCCACAAACTGAAAACATCTTTGGAGCAACCCTTAGAAGTTGTTGTGTGTTTGTTTAGCTAATGCTTCCCTGTACATTTCCTACAGAGAGGCCAACAGAAATCCAATCTCTACCATCAGCCAGCCGGCAAAAATAAATTACATTTCATTTGTCATGTGGAACCCAAATCTAATCTGTTAGTTTAATGATAGGAGAAGAACCCATTCTACTCTGAATACTAGCGAGGCCGCGTATAGGACCTATTTGTTCCAACGTTTTATTGCTTATCACATCTCGGCAGTTTAATGCGTATAAAAAAGAGATCCATCTCTTTTAGAATTATGATGCTCGTCGTCGTTTTTCACGTTCATAGTTTTAATGTCGTCAAGAATCCCCAACAGCATAGCATTTGATTACAAGGCACTTGCAGTGCCTTCAGAAAGTTTTCATACCCCTTGACTAA
Organism: Salmo trutta; assembly: GCF_901001165.1. Taxonomy (NCBI): domain Eukaryota; kingdom Metazoa; phylum Chordata; class Actinopteri; order Salmoniformes; family Salmonidae; genus Salmo; species Salmo trutta. The sequence continues at coordinate 52,678,433 of NC_042963.1, forward strand.
TGCAACATTTTGTTGTGTTACAGCCTGAATTTAAAATGAAAAAAAAATAAAAAAATGATTCACCCATCTACGCACAATACCTCATGATGACAAAGCGAAAACATGTTTTTTAGAAATTTTTGCAGATGTATTAAAAATAAAATACAGAAATCCACACCACTACGTCAATACTAGAACCACCTTTGGCAGCGATTAAAGCTGTGAGTTTTTCTGGAAAAGTCTCTAAGAGCTTTCCACACCTGGATTGTGCCACATTTACCAATTCTTCATGGTCTGTGAAATTGGTTGTTGATCATTGCTAGACAAGCATTTTCAGGTCTTGCCATAAATGTTCAAGTGGATTTAATTCTAAACTGTAACTCGGCCACTCAGGAACATTCACTGTCTTCTTGGTGAGCAACTCCAATGTAGATTTGACCTTGTGTTTTAGGTTATTCTCGTACTGAAAGGTGAATTAATCTCCCAGTGTCTGGTGGAAAGCAGATTGAACCAGATTTTCCAGTCCCTGCAGCTGAAAAACATCCCCACAGCTTAATGCTGCCACCACCGTGCTTCAGGTGCCAGGTTTCCTTCTGATGTGACGCTTGGCATTCAGGCCATAGAGTTCAATCTTGGTTTCATCAGACCAGATAATCTTGTTTCTCATGGTCTGAGAGTTCTTTAGGAGCCTTTTGGAAAACTCAAAACAGGCTGTCATGTACCTTTTGCTGAGGAGTGGCTTCTGTGTGGACACTCTACCATAAAGGCCTGATTGGTGGAGTGCTGCAGAAATGGTTGTCCTTCTGGAAGGTTCTCTCATCTCCACAGAGGAACTCTGGCGCTCTGTCAGAGTGACCATCAGGTTCTTGATCACCTCCCTAACCAAGGCCCTTCTCCCCTGATTGCTCAGTTTGGCCGGGCAGACAGCTCCAGGAAGAGATGGCTGCCCGTTTCCAAACTTCTTCCATTTAAGAATAATGGAGAAGACTGTGTTGTTACAGACCTTCAATGCTGCAGAAATGTTTTGGTACCCTTCCTCAGATCTGTGCCTTGACACAATCCTGTCTCGGAGCTCTACAGACAATTCCTTCAACCTCATGGCTTGGTTTTTGCTCTGACATGCACTGTCAACAGTGGGACCTTTATATAGGCAGGTGTGTACCTTTCCAAATCACGTCCAATCAATTGAATTTACCAGAGGTGGACTCCAATCAAGTTGTAGAAACATCTCAAGGATGATCAATGGAAACAGGATGCTCCTGTGCTCAATGTCAAGTATCATAGCAAAGGGTCGGAATACATATATTGTCAAGAAAAGTATGTGAAACCTTTGGAATTACCTGGATTTCTGCATAAATTGGTCATAACATTTGATCTGATCTTCATCTGTCACAACAATAGACAAACATAGTGTGCTTTAACTAATAACAGACAAATTATTGTATTTTTCTTGTCTATATTGAATAAATACACTTCTCAAAAAAATAAAGGAACACTAAAATAACACATCCTAGATCTGAATGAATGAAATAATCTTATTAAATACTTTTTTCTTACATAGTTGAATGTGCTGACAACAAAATCACACAAAAATAATCAATGGAAATCCAATTTATCAACCCATGGAGGTCTGGATTTGGAGTCACACTCAAAATTAAAGTGGAAAACCACACTACAGGCTGATCCAACTTTGATGTAATGTCTTTAAAACAAGTCAAAATGAGGCTCAGTAGTGTGTGTGGCCTCCACGTGCCTGTATGACCTCCCTACAACGCCTGGGCATGCTCCTGATGAGGTGGCAGATGGTCTCCTGAGGGATCTCCTCCCAGACCTGGACTAAAGCATCCGCCAACTCCTGGACAGTCTGTGGTGCAACGTGGCGTTGGTGGATGGAGCGAGACATGATGTCCCAGATGTGCTCAATTGGATTCAGGTCTGGGGAACGGGCGGGCCAGTCCATAGCATCAATGCCTTCCTCTTGCAGGAACTGCTGACACACTCCAGCCACATGAGGTCTAGCATTGTCTTGCATTAGGAGGAACCCAGGGCCAACCGCACCAGCATATGGTCTCACAAGGGGTCTGAGGATCTCATCTCGGTACCTAATGGCAGTCAGGCTACCTCTGGCGAGCACATGGAGGGCTGTGCGGCCCCCCAAAGAAATGCCACCCCACCCCACACCGTTCTCCATAGCGTCTCCAGACTCTGTCACATGTGCTCAGTGTGAACCTGCTTTCATCTGTGAAGAGCACAGGGCGCCAGTGGCGAATTTGCCAATCTTGGTTTTCTCTGGCAAATGCCAAACGTCCTGCGCGGTGTTGGGCTGTAAGCACAACCCCCACCTGTGGACGACGGGCCCTCATACCACCCTCATGGAGTCTGTTTCTGACCGTTTGAGCAGACACATGCACATTTGTGGCCTGCTGGAGGTCATTTTGCAGGGCTCTGCTCCTCCTGCTCCTCCTTGCACAAAGGCGGAGGTAGCGGTCCTGCTGCTGGGTTGTTGCCCTCCTACGGCCTCCTCCACGTCTCCTGATGTACTGGCCTGTCTCCTGGTAGCGCCTCCATGCTCTGGACACTACGCTGACAGACACAGCAAACCTTCTTGCCACAGCTCGCATTGATGTGCCATCCTGGATGAGATGCACTACCTGAGCCACATGTGTGGGTTGTAGACTCCGTCTCATGCTACCACTAGAGTGAACGCACCGCCAGCATTCAAAAGTGACCAAAACATCAGCCAGGAAGCATAGGAACTGAGAAGTGGTCTGTGGTCACCACCTGCAGAACCACTCTTTTATTGGGGGTGTTTATTTTTTTGAGCAGAGTAGTCTAAACATTCACAGTGTATGTTGTAAAAAGTATGTGAACCCCTAGGCTAATGACTTCTCCAAAAGCTAATTGGAGTCAGGAGTCAGCCAACCTGGAGTCCAATCAATGAGACGAGATTGGATATGTTGGTTAGAGCTGCCTTAGCCTATAAAAAACACTCACAAAATTTGAGTTGCTATTCACAAGAAGCATTGCCTGATGTGAACCATGCCTCGAACAAAAGAGATCTCAGAAGACCTAAGATTAAGAATTGTTGACTTGCATAAAGCTGGAAAGGGTTACAAAAGTATCTGCAAGAGCACAGTGCAGAATGCTCAATGACGTTAAGAATCCTAGAGTGTGAGCTAAAGACTTACAGAAATCTCTGGAACATGCTAACATCTGTTGATGAGTCTGCGATACGTTAAACACTAAACAAGAATGGTGTTCATGGGAGAACACCACGGGAGGACACCCAAGTAAATTCATGGGAGGACACCCAAGTAAATTCAATTGATTGGACACCTCTGAAATTTGCAGAAGTGCACCAAAATATTCTGTGGACAGATGAAACTACAGTTGAGTTGTTTGGAAGGAACACACAACACTATGTGTGGAGAAAAAAGGCACAGCCACCAACATCAAAACCTCATCCCAGGGCCTCCCGAGTGGTGCAGTGGTCTAAGGCACTGCATCTCAGTGCTAGCTGTGCCACTAGAGATTCTGGTTTCGAGTCCAGGCTCTGTTGCAGCCGGCCGCGACCGGGACACCCATGGGGCGGCACACAATTGGCCAAGCGTTGTCCGGGTTAGTGGAGGGTTTGGCCCGGCAGGGATGTCCTTGTCCCATCGCGCACTAGTGACATCGCGCACACGCTGACACAGTCACCAAGTGTACGGTGTTTCCTCTGACACATTGGTGCAGCTGGCTTCCGGGTTAAGTGGGCATTGTGTCAAGAATCAGTGTGGCTTGGTTGGGTTGTGTTTCGGAGGACGCAAGCCTCTCCGAGTCCGTACAGGAGTTGCAGCGAGGAGACAAGACTGTAATTACCAATTGAATACCACGAAATTGTGGAGAAAAAGTGGTAACAAAAAACAAATCCCAACTGTAAAGTATGGTGGAGGGAGCATCATTGTTTGGGGTTGCTTTCCTGCCTCAGGGCCTGGACAGCTTGCTATCATCGACTGAAAAATGAATTCCCAAGTCTATCAAGACATTTTGCAGGAGGATGTTAGGCTATCTGTCCACCAATTGAAGCTCGACAGAAGTTGGGTGATGCAACAGGACAACGACTCAAAACACAGAAGTAAATCAACAACAGAATGGCTTCAACAGAAAAAAATACGCCTTCTGGAGTGGCCCAGTCAGAGTCCTGACCTCAACCCGATTGAGAAGCTGTGGCATGACCTCAAAAGAGCAGTTCACACCAAGCATCCGAAGAATATTGCTGACCAGTTTTGTAAAGATGAATGGTCCAAAATTCCTCCTGACCGTTGTGCAGGTCTGATCTGCAACTACAGAAAACAGTTGGTTGAGGTTATTGCTGCCAAAGGAGGGTCAACCAGTTATTACATCCAAGGGTTCACATACTTTTCCCACCCTGTACTGTGAAAGTTTACACGGTGTGTTCAATAAAGACATGGAAAAGTAATTGTTTGTGTGTTATTAGTTTAAGCAGACTGTGTTTGTCTATTGTTGCGATCTAAATTAAGCTAATATCAAATTTTATGACCAATCTATTCAGAAATCCAGGTATTTCCAAAGGGTCCACATACTTTTTCTTGGCACTGTAATATAAATAAATCATTTCTATTTTTTATTTGTAATGAATTGGCAAAACAATCTTAACCTGTTTTCACTTTGTCATTATGGGATATTGTGTGTAGACTGATGATAAATGTTTTATTTAATCGATTTATTTAATCGATTTATTTAATCGATTTATTTAATCCACGTAACGTAACAAAATGTGGAAAAAAGGGAAGGGGTCTGAATACTTTCTGAATGCACTGTACATTGTCCTCCCGGTATAAGTATTCACTTCAAGGAAGCAATTTCCTTTAAGTAGCCATTTCAGAGTAGACATTTTAAATTCGATCTATCCAATTTGAAATGTCCATCCATCCAATACATTCATGTTTACAGAGATGAGTTGTGCAGTCGCTAGAGCGGGAGCCACAATGAATTAAGGAGACACAATAGGCATTCACACAGTCTTCCTTCCTAGAACAAGTTGTTATTTCTAAGTAGTCATTTCAACAACAACAATCCATTTATATTTACCAAGACGGGTTGTAAATATAGAGTAGCACTCTCCCCTCATGAGACATGGTTAAACTGCCATCCAATCAGAGATGAGTTTACAGTACAGTCTTTAGAGCACCACTCACCTCTCTGCTTATTGTAATTATACTTAGCGTTTTCAAGACACCCAAAGTAACTTGACATAGACAAGATGATCAGCAGGTTTACTGTAGCACCACTTTCCTCTCCTTACTGATGAAGTAAGGACAAGTAGTCATCTCTATTAGTCCTGTAAGAGTAGAGTAGTCATCTCTATTTGTCCTGTAAGAGTAGAGTAGTCATCTCTATTAGTCCTGTAAGAGTAGAGTAGTTATCTCTATTTGTCCTGTAAGAGTAGAGTAGTCATCTCTATTAGTCCTGTAAGAGTAGAGTAGTCATCTCTATTAGTCCAGTAAGAGTAGAGTAGTCATCTATATTAGTCCTGTAAGAGTAGAGTAGTCATCTCTATTAGTCCTGTAAGAGTAGAGTAGTCATCTCTATTAGTCCTGTAAGAGTAGAGTAGTCATCTCTATTAGTCCTGTAAGAGTAGAGTAGTCATCTATATTAGTCCTGTAGAGTAGTCATCTCTATTAGTCCAGTAGAGTAGTCATCTCTATTAGTCCTGTAGAGTAGTCATCTATATTAATCCTGTAAGAGTAGAGTAGTCCTCTATATTAGTCCTGTAAGAGTAGAGTAGTCATCTCTATTAGTCCTGTAAGAGTAGAGTAGTCGTCTCTATTAGTCCTTTAAGAGTAGAGTAGTCGTCTCTATTAGTCCTGTAAGAGTAGAGTGGTCATTTCTAATTGGATGGGATTGGGCAAACTGACCACTCCGTCAGCTCATGTTTACATAGATGAGTTGTACAGTAGCTAGGGTGTCCCAAATGGGCAAGAGCCTACCTCCTCCTTTCCTTACTGCTGGCAACCAATTTGTGTCTGAGGCCAGTCCGTATCTCTGCTGGTGGACTAATGGAGAATGGTGACTAAAATGGTATGAGCAACAGAGAACCACTGGGTACACACATCATTTCAAAGTCTAGTTTTGATTTACTTTTGGTTGAGTTGTCAACTAATGTGAATTCAACATGAAATCAACCCCAAAAAATGTCAGCGTGTCATTTGATTTAAGTAAACATTTTGGGTGAAGGAGCCTCCCGAGTGGCGCAGCGGTCTAAGGCACTGCATCACAGTGCTAGAGGTGTCACTACAGACCCGGGTTGATCCCAGGCTGTGTCACAGCCGGCCACAACCTGGAGACTCATGAGGCGGCGCACAATCGGCCCGGCGTCATCCAGGTTTGTGGAGGTTTAGCTGGCTGGGATGTCCTTGTCCCACCGTGCTCTAGCGACTCTTTGTGGCAGGCCGGGTGCATGCCCACTGAATTCGGTTGCACGGTGTTTCCTCCAACACATTGGTGTGGTTGGCTTCCGGGTTAAGCGAGCAGTGTGGCTTGGCGGGGGTCATGTTTCGGAGGACACATTGCTCTTAGCCTCTCCCGAGTTCGTACGGGAGTTGCAGAGATGGGACAAGACAGATTTATTTTATTTTATTTAACTAGGCAAGTCAGTTAAGAACAAATTCTTATTTTCAATAACAGCCTACCAGGGAAAAGTGGGTTAACTGTCTTGTTCAGGGGCAGAACAACAGATTTTTACCTTGTCAGCTCGGGGATTTGCTCTTGCAACCTTCCGGTTACAAGTCCAACACTAACCACCAGGTTACCTGCCACCCCAGGTACCAATTGGGGAGAAAAATCCGGAATTCTCTTATGTTGATGACTTTTTGCAAACTTAATCAGTTTTCCACGTTGATTCAACGTCATTACATAGAATTTTTGGGTTGAAATGATGTGGAAACAACGTTGATTCAACCAGTTTTTGCCCAGTGGGACCCTTTTGCTTCACACTGCTCCTGAGTAATATCCACTTCCTGCTTAGCCAAGGACAGATGCATCACTCCGGTGTGACGCAGACTAGATGGAACAGACGGAACTCTCACATATACATCAGAACATCATGTTTTTAAAGTTGTTTGTTTTAAAAGAACATATGGTTGAGCATGTTCTGATACAACCCAAAGCCCAAACCATCACATACACCTCAGCACACATAATGTAAACAGTAGGTTACATCACCTATATTAATCAGTGTTTTGAAAGTTCCAGTATAATTCAAGACATGAATGTTCCTGCTGTCTTTTGCATACCAGCTGTTTGTTGTAATGAGAATAAAAAGCAGTGTGAGTATTGACACAAATTATTTACACACACACTCACTCACGCACACACACGCACGCACGCACGCACGCACGCACACGCACACGCACATCTCAGGTAAGCTGCGGGGTCTAATTTACATCCAAGTCTTCAGCATTGAGAGTCAGACGTGCTGACGGTGGCATGGTGCCCACCACATGCCAGACTGTGTGTTTGTGTGTGTGTGTGTGTGCATGTGAGCGTGTGTGGATGTGAGTGTGCGTCCATGCCTGTGTGATCCCATGCCAGACTGTGTGTTTGTGTGTGTGTGTGTGTGCATGTGAGGGTGTGTGGATGTGAGTGTGCGTCCATGCCTGTGTGACCCCATGCCAGACTGTGCGTTTGTGTGTGTGTGTGTGTGTGCATGTGAGCGTGTGTGGATGTGAGTGTGCGTCCATGCCTGTGTGACCCCATGCCAGACTGTGTGTTTGTGTGTGTGTGTGTGCATGTGAGCGTGTGTGGATGTGAGTGTGCGTCCATGCCTGTGTGACCCCATGCCAGACTGTGTGTTTGTGTGTGTGTGTGTGCATGTGAGCGTGTGTGGATGTGAGTGTGCGTCCATGCCTGTGTGACCCCCATGCCAGACTGTGTGTTTGTGTGTGTGTGTGTGCATTTGAGCGTGTGTGGATGTGAGTGTGTGTCCATGCCTGTGTGACCCCATGCCAGACTGTGTGTTTGTGTGTGTGTGTGTGTATGTGAGCGTGTGTGGATGTGAGTGTGCGTCCATGCCTGTGTGACCCATGCCAGACTGTGTGTGTGTGTGTGTGTGTGTGTGTGTGTGTGTGTGTGCATGTGAGCGTGTGTGGATGTGAGTGTGCGTCCATGCCTGTGTGACCCCATGCCAGACTGTGGTTTGTGTGCGTGTGTGTGCATGTGAGCGTGTGTGGATGTGAGTGTGTGTCCATGCCTGTGTGACCCCAATGCCAGACTGTGTGTTTGGGTGTGTGGTGTGCATGTGAGCGTTTGTGTGGATGTGAGTGTGCGTCCATGCCTGTGTTGACCCCATGCCAGACTGTGTGTTTGTGTGTGTGTGTGTGTGCATGTGAGCGTGTGTGGATGTGAGTGTGCGTCCATGCCTGGTGTGACCCCATGCCAGACTGTGTGTTTGTGTGTGTGTGTGTGCATGTGAGCGTGTGTGGATGTGAGTGTGCGTCCATGCCTGTGTGACCCCATGCCAGACTGTGTGTTGTGGTGTGTGTGTGCATGTGAGTGTGTGTGGATGTGAGTGTGCGTCCATGCCTGTGTGACCCCATGCCAGACTGTGTGTTGTGTGGTGTGTGTGTGCATGTGAGCAGTGGTGTGGATGTGAGTGTGTGTCCAATGCCTGTGTGACCCCATGCCAGACTGTGTGTTTGTGTGTGGCATGTGAGTGGTGTGTGGATGTGAGTGTGCGTCCATGCCTGTGTGACCCATGCCAGACTGTGTGTTTGTGTGTGTGTGTGTGCATGTGAGCGTGTGTGGATGTGAGTGTGCGTCCATGCCTGTGTGACCCCATGCCAGACTGTGTGTTTGTGTGTGTGTGTGCATGTGAGTGTGTGTGGATGTGAGTGTGCATCCATGCCTGTGTGACCCCATGCCAGAATACAAGGACAACAGCCTGGTTACGTTTGTCCATGACCATGTTGCCACCCACACACAATGCAACAGTCAACGTGTACAGTCTAATGGGGGCGGATGACGTCAACATATCTGCTTCAGTTCTCCAGTCCCATCCTTCAGGCTAGAACAGAGCTGTACTGAGGTGAAAGATACCATTCTCTGTGCAGGAGACTTGGGTTGATACAGCAGTGTCCTGAGGAGAGGTGTTTAAAGCTGGAAGGATGGAACTGAAGGATTTCGGGTCCTAACCAGCTGGGCTAGTAGACCACAGGTTTAAAATCAGTTCCAAAATCAGTGCCATACGGTATTTGAAAGACAAACCATTTTCCCTAGCTAAACACTATTCACATAGTGAATCGGGCTAGCTTAATTTCCATCTCTTGTTAAGAGTCTCTATACCCAGGTCCTACAGGGTTCAGATGTTCAGAGAGGTGATGATCTATGTGCAGAAGATCTGGATCTCTACTCTAGTCTCTACTCTACTCTAGTCTCTACTCTACTCTACTTACTCTACTCTACTCTACTCTAGTCTCTACTCTACTCTACTCTAGTCTCTACTCTACTCTACTCTACTCTACTCTACTCTACTCTACTCTAGTCTCTACTCTACTCTACTCTACTCTACTCTACTCTACTCTACTCTACTCTACTCTAGTCTCTTACTCTACTCTACTCTAGTGTACTCTAGTCTCTACTCTACTCTACTCTACTCTACTCTACTCTACTCTACTCTAGTCTCTACTCTACTCTACTCTACTTAGTCTCTACTTACTCTACCTACTCTACTCTACTCTACTCTACCTAGTCTCTACTCTCTACTCTACTCTACTCTACTCTACTCTACTTACTCTACTCTAGTCTCTACTCTACTCTACTCTACTCTAGTCTACTCTAGTCTCTACTCTACTCTACTCTACTCTAGTCTACTCTACTTACTTACTCTACTCTACTCTACTCTACTCTAGTACTCTACTCTACTCTACTCTACTCTACTCTACTCTAGTCTACTCTATCTACTCTACTCTACTCTAGTCTCTACTCTACTCACTCTACTCTACTCTACTCTACTCTACTCTAGTCTCTACTACTCTACTCTACTCTAGTCTCTACTCTACTCTACTCTACTCTACTCTACTCTACTCTACTACTCTAGTCTACTCTACTCTACTCTACTCTACTCTACTCTACTCTACTCTACTCTACTCTAGTCTCTACTACTCTACTCTACTCTAGTACTCTAGTCTCTACTCTACTCTACTCTACTCTAGTCTACTCTACTCTACTCTACTCTACTCTACTCTACTCTACTCTAGTCTCTACTCTACTCTACTCTACTCTACTCTACTCTACTCTAGTCTCTACTCTACTCTACTCTACTCTACTCTACTCTACTCTACTCTAGTCTCTACTCTACTCTACTCTACTCTAGTCTCTACTCTACTCTACTCTACTCTACTCTACTCTACTCTACTCTAGTCTCTACTCTACTCTACTCTACTCTACTCTACTCTACTCTACTCTACTCTACTCTACTCTAGTCTCTACTCTACTCTACTCTACTCTAGTCTCTACTCTACTCTACTCTACTCTACTACTCTACTCTCTACTCTACTCTACTCTACTCTACTCTACTCTACTCTAGTCTCTACTCTACTCTACTCTACTACTCTACTCTAGTCTCTACTCTACTCTACTCTACTCTAGTCTCTACTCTACTCTACTCTACTCTACTCTAGTCTCTACTCTACTCTACTCTACTCTACTCTACTCTAGTCTCTACTCTACTCTACTCTACTCTAGTCTCTACTCTACTCTACTCTACTCTAGTCTCTACTCTACTCTACTCTACTCTACTCTACTCTAGTCTCTACTCTACTCTACTCTACTCTACTTACTACTCTACTCTACTACTCTACTCTACTCTACTCTACTCTACTCTACTCTACTCTACTCTATCGCTCTACTCTACTCTACTCTACTCTACTCTACTCTAGTCTCTACTCTACTCTACTCTACTCTACTCTATACTCTACTCTAGTCTCTACTCTACTCTACTCTACTCTACTCTACTCTACTCTACTCTACTCTACTCTACTCTACTCTACTCTACTCTCCTCTACTCTCTATTCTAGTTTACTCTACTCTACTCTACTCTACTCTACTCTACTCTACTCTACTCTAGTCTCTACTCTACTCTACTTACTCTACTCTATACTACTATACTCTACTCTACTCTACTCTACTCTAGTCTCCTCTAGTCTCTACTCTCCTCTACTCTCTATTCTAGTTTACTCTACTCTACATATCTTAATTGAGAGATGGTGAGAATAAGACTGTGTGTGTGTGAGTGTGTGTGTGTGAGTGTGCTTGCAGTTGTGTAGTATGTATGTGTGTGTGTTGAGTGGTGTGTGTGTTTGCTTGTTTTGATGTGTGTGTGGGTGTGTGCTTGTGCGTGTGTGTGTGCGTGTGTGTGCGGGCGTGCGTGCGTGCGGGTGTGTGTGTGTGTGTGTGTGTACACAGAGGCCCAGCTTGACAAGGTGAGACCTCAGAATGTGGGTTGGTCCCGGCTACCACTAACCTAGCTGATATAGCTTTAAGGCACTACCATAGAGAGGGTGGGAGATACATAGAGGAGGAAGGGAGAGCGAGAGGGGGGAAGAAGGGATAAAGAGATATAGGGAAGAAGAGAGAAAGAGAGATGGGATGCAAGAGAAGGACAGAGAGAAAGAGAGAGAGAGAGAGAGAGAGAGAGAGAGAGAGAGAGAGAGAGAGAGAGGGAGGGAGGGAGGGAGGGAGATGAGAGAGAGAGAGAGAGGAGAGAAGAGAGAGAGAGAGAGAGAGAGAGAGAGAGAGAGAGAGAAGGGTTGCAGAAAACACGAGGGCTTGCAAGGAAGAGAGCCGTTTGTCATGCGTTCTGCCTGTGTCTACAAGCAGTACTATTGGAGCACTTCCCTGCAGGCTTCTCACTTCCCTCTATTAAAGCTGCATTATGTACAAATCACTCCTCCATTCCTGGTTTGCTAAAATGCCAGTTTATGTGACAAAACAAGCAATGCACAATGTAGAGAATCACTGAACGATCCAAACCCCCTGTGAAATATATTTTCATTAACCATCAATATTGTATTTTCAGCTTTTTCAATCCCGGGCCCGGGTTCGATCCCGGCTGTGTCGCAGCCCGACCGCGACCGGGAGACCCCGTGAGGCAATGCACAATTGGTCCAGCATCGGTCTGGTTTAGGGGACGTCCTTGTCCCATTGCGCTCTAGCGACTCCTGTGGCGGGGCTGGGCACATGGACGCTGACACGTTCGGCAGTCGTACGGGTTTCATCCGACACGTTGGAGTTAAGTGAGCAGTGTGGATTGGCAGGGTCCTGTTCGGAGGACGCACGGCTCTCGACCTTCGTCTCTCCTGAGTCTGTACCGGGAGTTACAGCGATGAGACAAGACTGTAACTGCTAATTACCAATAAGAAAATAAGAGTGACAGATCTATAACTCAGATTTCTATGTGAATTTGGTCACACAAAAAGATACATATTGCAGCTTTAAAAAGGAAACAACTGTCACCAGCCAGATAATCAATATAGTGAGAGGCTACTCTCCCGTGAAAATGCTCACTCTCAGAGGGAACATGGAGACATAGTGTGTCTCTGTGAACAACAGCTGGTGCGGTGCTCTCTAATGTTAAGGAAGTCTTGAGTTTTTTGCTGGAATAGCTACAAATACCTCATAATAGACTGCAGACCATAATATTTACAAAAAGTATTTTCATCTATATTTTTTGTAGCTGTCTAATTTACCACCCCAACCGATGCTGGCACTAAGATCGGACTCAACGAGCTGTATAGGGCCATAAGCAACACAAAAATGGTACGAAAGACATCTGTTGGATTTAAGGCAGCCCCCTGCATCTCTTTGATTCAGAGGGGTTGGGTTAAATGCGATAGACACATTTCAGTTGAATGCGTCAGTTGTACAACTGACTAGGTATCCCCTTTCCCCTTTCCCTTACATTCAGAGGTGACATTTTCATGTGCCTGGTAATTTTAAGCAGGGAAACTGAAATCCATTTTACCTCAATTTTACCAGCATGTCACCTGTGCAAATAGAGGTATAAATCAGCTTTATTCCACACAGAGAAACACACACAGGGCAAATTAGACCATAACTCTATCCTCCTGATTCCTGCCTAGAAGCAAAAACTCAAACAGGAAGTACCAGTGACACACTCAATAAGGATGAAACGGATGCTAAGCTACAGGACGGTTTCATCCGATAACATTGAGGAGTTTACCACATCAGTCACTAGCTTCATTAATAAGTGCATTGACGACGTCGTCCCCACAGTGACAGTACATACAGTACCAACCAGAAGCCATGGATTACAGGCAACAGCTGCAATGAGCTAAAGGCTACAGCTGCCGCTTTCTAGGAGCGGGACACTTAAAAGAAATCCTGCTACGACCTCCGACAAGCCATCAAACAGGAAAAGCGTCATTACAGAACTAAGATCAAATCCTACTCTGACTCTCTACGGATGTGCCAGGGCTGGCAAACTATCACAGACTACAAAGGGAAACACAGCCGCGAGCTGACCAGAGACATGAGTCTACCAGACTACCTAAATGCGTTCTATGCTCGTTTCGAGACAAACAACACTGACCAATGCATGAGATTACCAGCTATTCCGGACGACTGTATTATCTCGCTCTCCGTAGCTGATGTGAGAAAGACCTTTAAACAGGTTAACGTTGGCAAGGCCGCAGGGCCAGATGGAATAACAGGACTTGTACTCAGGGCATGCGTTGACCAGTTGGCAAGTGTCTTCAATAAAATTTTCACCCTAACTGACTCGGTCTGTAATACCAACTTGTTTCAAGCAGACCACCAAAGTCCCAGTGTACAAGAACGCCAAGGTTACCTGCCTAAATGACTATCAACCTGTAGCACTATATTCTGTGGGCTGTATCACCCTGGTACGGCAACTGCACCGCCCGCAACCGCAGGGCTCTCCAGAGGCTGGTGCGGTCTGCCAATGCATCAATGGCACACTGCCTGCCCTCCAGGACACCTACAGCACGAGTCACAGCAAGGCCAAAAATATCATCAAGGACATCAACCACCCGAGCCACGGCTGTTCACCCCGCTATCATCCGGAAGGCGAGGTCAGTACATGTGCATCTGAAAATCAGCTTCTATCTCAAGGCCAATCAGGCAGTTAAATAGCCATCACTAGCCAGCTACGACCCGGTTACTCAACCCTGCACCTTAGAGGCTGATGCCTATGACATAGACATGGAATCACTGGTCACTTTATAATTGAACACTAGTCACTTTAATAATGTTTACATACTGCTTTACTCATTCATATGTATATACTGTATTCTATTCTACTGTATTTTAGTCAATGTCACTTCGACATTGTGTCTAATATTTTTATATTTCCTAATTCCATTCTTTTACTTTTAGATTTGTGTATTGTTGGGAATAGTTAGATATTACTGCACTGTTGGAGCTAGGAACACAAGCATTTCGCTACACCCGCAATAACATTTGCTAAATAGGTGATGTGACCAATACAATTTGATTGATTTGATTTTGATTGATCTATAGCCATGAAATGCTTTGAAAGGCTGGTCATGGCTCACATCAACACCATCACTCACTCCAATTTGCATACAACCCCAACAAATCCACAATGACGCTCTCTATTGCACTTCACCCACCCATACCCCTGGACAAATTAATACCTATGTAAGAATGCTGTTTGACTACAGCTGTTTGACTATTGACTACAGCTCAGCATTCAAACAACAGTCCCCTCCAAGCACATTATCAAGCTCAGGGTCCTGGGACTGAACACCTTCCTCTGCAACTGGATACTGGATCCTGATGGGCCGCCCCTAGGCGATGAGGATAGGCTATAACACATCCACCATGCTGACCATCAACAAGGGGATCCCACAGGGGTGTGTGCTTTGTCCCCTCTGACTCCCCATTCACCGACGACTGCTTGGCCCGTGCACGACTACATCACCAGCATAAAGTTTGCCAGGACAGCAACCTCTCCCTCAGCAAGACAAAGGAGCTGATCGTGGACTACAGGAAATGGAGGGGCAGTATGCCCCCATTA
>NC_042963.1:52693593-52708593 GCF_901001165.1 Salmo trutta
CATAAAAACCCCTCATCATTATCGTTCATTACATAACTCCTATCATAAAAACCTCATCATTATCGTTCAATAATAACTCCTATCATAAAAAACCTCATCATTATCGTTCATTACATAACTCCTATCATTAAAAAGTGCATCCTGATGGAAGTTGGACCACTGGACCATGATGCATTGTGAGTATTAGTCCGAGTGACAGGTTTTGGCAATATAGTGTTTACTGGGAGTGAGTAGGAGTGCTAACAAACAACAACAAAAACATGGTCAAGTAAACAAACAAAAACAGAGGGCAGGCAGAGTCATCTCCCCAACACTCCTTTTGCTATGTAAACAACTTTTATCTAATAACGTCTATATCTGACTATATCTACACAGACCTCGTAGACCCAGCATTGTTGAGCGGTTTTGACGCGGGCGGCTCAAAGTGGTAAGTGAATTGGTGACAGAAATGTTGGTGATAGTAATGTTGGTGACCGAAATGGTGGTGACAGAATAGTGCATATAGTATACCCCAGGTATTAGGCTTTTCTGTCAGATGAGAAACAGCCACAGAAAGACACTCAGAGACACAATCCTTAGAGAGAGAGCGGACAGAGAGAGACAGACAGAGATTGAGAGAAAGAGATGGAGAGACAGAGAGATAGAGAGAGACATTGATAGACAGAGAGAGAGAGATGGAGAGATAGAGACAGAGAAAGAGAGAGAGATTGAGAGAAAGAGATGGAGAAACAGAGAGAGAGAGAGAGAGATTTGCTGTTAATTTATTTGACTTGCTTTGACAATGTAAACATATGTTACCCATGCCAATAAAACCCTTATATTGAAATTGAGAAAGAGAGAGAGAGAGAGTTCAACGTCTAGTTTTGGTTTACATTTGGTTGAGTTGTCAACTAACATGAACTCAAAGTCAAATCAACAGAACATTTCACCATGACATTCCCTCCTCTCTCTCTTCATCCTCCCCTCACTCCATCTTTCCTGCTCTTTCCCTTCCCTCCCTATTTCCCTCCTTTCTCTCCCACTCTTTCTTTTACCTTTACCTCAATCTCTCTCTCATTTTTCTCCATATCTCTTCTGCGTACTGAATGCTGTGAATCAGGGCAGTGCCCTCCTGAGCTCTCTCCTCTCTGCCACTTTTCCCTCTACCCTCTCTCTCTCTCTCTCTCTCTCTCTCTCTCTCCTCTCTACCTTCTCTCTCTCTCTCTCTCTACCTTCTCTCTCTCTCTCTCTCTCAGCTAATTACCTCCATTTTCCCTTTCCTCCACTCGTCCATCTGTCTGCATACTGAATGCTATGAATCAGAGCAGTGCCCTCCTGAACTCTCTCCTCTCTGCCCATTGTCTTGGTCAGGCTGATAACCGATCACAGTTAGCCTGCCTGCCTGCCTTATGTGCACTTGAAGACCCTCAAATGACAAGCTTTCATTAGACTGTTGAGTATATAAATTCCCCTGTGTAGAGGAGGCCCAGGGTGAGGGTTGGTGCATCACTGATTGAGATATGTATCATCACCAATGGCAACCCATCATTCAGGGCAGAGCCCCACATTTTTAGCAAAAAAAATGTGTGTGTGTGGGGGGGGGCTTGCCTGTTTTGCATCTTACTTGGCATTAATACGTGTCACATAACAATATAAAAACAATGTAAAAAATATGTATATCATTGAGTTAATAAAGCCGCATACAGACATGGTCTCTTTTTTGTTTTATTGAGTAAGGCAGCTCCAAAATGCAGGTGTTTCAGCCTGTGCTTTCTGTGGTGGGGCAAGCGAGCAGAAAAAATACGGAGTGTCGTGCCGTGATTGGCTCAGTGTTCTGTCACTCATGGGGACACTACGTCACCGCCAAGTCTAAGGTAGACTTTGAAAATTCAAGCCCATTGGGTGCTGCCATAGAGTTACATTAGAAGTGCCAATCCAAGAAGGCTCAAGGTCATTGGCCACAGATAAAAATGACGTCAAATCATATTATATCTACAGTAGCTTGATTAGACTGATCATGTCAACATCATACTTTCAAAATCTTAGCTAGCAGTCATCATCATGAATCAAGTCGACAATCTACTGGAAAATCCTTTGAATCCTTGTCAAATGAAGAGAAGTAATGAAGAGAAATTATAGATAAAATGTATCGGTGCTCATCAACCGTTGGGACATAACATTACAAAACAAGTTGGAAATCGCAAATTCAACAATGAGTGGTTTGGAAGGAATCAGTGGCTAACTGCAAGCATTGCAAAGCAATCATTAGCTTGCTATTCAGTGGAGGGCTGTGTGGTACAAAGTCTAAATTAAGGGTCTCTTTCCCTAGTTTAAAATGATAAACATTCAATGAAGCATGATTCGTGCTGCGCTCAAAACAGCTATTAACTCAGAACTGCAAACTCTGAATTTAGTGATTTCAAGACAACTGGGAACTCAGGAAAAATGAGATTCGACAAGGAAAATAAGTTTTGAACTTTCATCCAATTCTGAATTGCAAATCCGGAACTCGAGCCTCTTTCTAGAGCTACGACCTTAAGATCACTGACATCATTATGACTCAACAAAATTTGCCCACAAAGGACCGCTGCACCACCTTCCTGTTCAAGTGAGCACAGCACAACAAGGTGAATCCAAAATGTCTTGTATGTATTGTGAATTTTTTCAGAACATATGTGGCAATTATTTATTTCAGAAGGAGCCAGCAAAACTAGTGCACTCTATGTGCCTCTAGGTCATTGGACACCATTAGACATGCACGTGGTTATTCTTGTTAACTGTTTAAAGCCAACCATGGTTACACCTCTTGGGTCTTTTTCCAGAAAAGGGGTTCCCCTTTCAGAGGAGTCAGCAGGATAACATCTATTGGTTATTCCTGTAGAGTGCCAAGGTCTGTTGCTATGGTCCTTCACGCATGAAACTATTTCCTGTGGCTCTACAGGTTGCATGTCCTAATATGAAGGCAATATGATGACGGTGGCTAAATGCCAGAGGTGATGAGCCATTAAGAGGAGTTACTATGAGTGTGACGTAAAAAGACAAATGTATAAATATTCTGTGCCAAGACTGGAAGGGAGTTGTATTCATGATGCAGCTCGGCTTTTATTATGAAGTAATAAAAAGTATATTTGAACTCAGATGCGCCGGTATTTGTGAAATATGATGACCAAATATTTCCACAACATAAGTTGCTGCATTAATGATGTAATATGCCAGGGAGAAATGTATACTGTAGCTAAGAAAGTTAATACTAATTGTATGCTGTGTAGTATGTTGTTAGTAGCCCATGTGCCTCACCCTAATCATTTGGTCTATTTTCACCGCTTAATTTCACCTACTGTTCTGACTTGGTGATGCCTACCTGTTTTTTTCGGCTATCTGTTTTTGAGAAATGTATCATCGAATGTTGTAAGAGCTTTCATTGTCTGCTTATATGCCCCCTTTATTTATCCTGCGGTTCTGACTTAGTGTACAGTGAGAATACTGTAAGAATGGTCCATGTTCTGAATTCTGTCGCTGTACATTTCAAAAGTGCTGAACAAATAGTTATATTGACTACTGTACGGCCGTCCTAGCTCGCTCATTTATGTCTAATTGAAATTACGGATTGCCTCTTATCCACTCATTGTCCCATTATGCCATAGTTGTACATCTCAATTGTCAGTAGACACCACATTTGTCGAAAGTAAGTCAGCCATATCAGCAATTTTTTTAAAGGCAGTAAATGAGGCTGAATGAACTGTTTCACTGCCAGACAAGGCTCTGCTGATAACCAGGTGTAGCAGTGGTAAGGTGTTGAGACTGCTGTTGGGTCAGCTGATAGCCAGGTGTAGCAGTGGTAAGGTGTTGGGACTGCTGTTGGGTCAGCTGATAACCAGGTGTAGCAGTGGTAAGGTGTTGGGACTGCTGTTGGGTCAGCTGATAGCCAGGTGTAGCAGTGGTAAGGTGTTGGGACTGCTGTTGGGTCAGCTGATAACAGGTGTAGCAGTGGTAAGGTGTTGGGACTGCTGTTGGGTCAGCTGATAGCCAGGTGTAGCAGTGGTAAGGTGTTGGGGACTGCTGTTGGGTCAGCTGATAGCCAGGTGTAGCAGTGGTAAGGTGTTGGGACTGCTGTTGGGTCAGCTGATAACCAGGTGTAGCAGTGGTAAGGTGTTGGGACTGCTGTTGGGTCAGCTGATAACCAGGTGTAGCAGTGGTAAGGTGTTGAGACTGCTGTTGGGTCAGCTGATAGCCAGGTGTAGCAGTGGTAAGGTGTTGAGACTGCTGTTGGGTCAGCTGATAACCAGGTGTAGCAGTGGTAAGGTGTTGGGACTGCTGTTGGGTCAGCTGATAGCCAGGTGTAAGCAGTGGTAAGGTGTTGAGACTGCTGTTGGGTCAGCTGATAGCCAGGTGTAGCAGTGGTAAGGTGTTGGGACTGCCTGTTGGGTCAGCTGATAGCCAGGTGTAGCAGTGGTAAGGTGTTGAGACTGCTGTGGGTCAGCTGATAACCAGGTGTAGCAGTGGTAAGGTGTTGAGACTGCTGTTGGGTCAGCTGATAACCAGGTGTAGCAGTGGTAAGGTGTTGGGACTGCTGTTGGGTCAGCTGATAACCAGGTGTAGCAGTGGTAAGGTGTTGGGACTGCTTTATATAGGCCCTAACAGTTATTTTCTCTCTTCCCATTTACATACACAAATCACCACTGATCAGCACGTCTGAAGTCAATAGACCGAGGGGAGACCAGAGTTGGGACACGTCTCACTCTTTCTTCCTAGTGATATTAAATAGCTGGCATCTCCCTGTGTGCCTCAGGACGTCTGTTTCTCTGGGCAACTTCACTGAACAAGCTCCTAGCTAAGCAACATCCCGCCCTCTCCCTGTGTGCCTCAGGACGTATGTTACTATGGGCAACTTTAAACATATTTTCTTCATCCTGCCTAGAGAGGGGTGAGAATAAATCATTGTTATTCCAGTCCTCCCCACCATGCATCACACCGATTCACCCCGCACCTGCTTGCTGCAGTGGCAGAAGAGGAGAGGGAGCGGCGAAGGAGGAGAGAGGGAGAGGAAGAGATGGAGGGAGAGGAAGAGAGGGAGAGGAGGGAGGGAGACAGGGAGGGAGAGGAAGAGAGGGAGGGAGAGGAAGAGAGGGAGGGAGAGGAAGAGATGAGGGAAAGAGAGAGAGGAGGGAGGGAGACAGGAGGGAGAGGAAGAGAGGGAGGGAGAGAGAGAGGGAGGGAAAGAGAGAGAGGGGGGGAAAGAGAGAGAGGGGGGGAAAGAGAGAGAGGGAGGGAGGGAGACAGGGAGGGAGAGGAAGAGAGGGTATCATAGGGAGAGGAAGAGAGGGAGGGAGAGGAAGAGAGGGAGGGCAAAGAGAGAGGAGGGAGGGAGGGAGGCAGGGAGGAGAGGAAGAGAGGGAGGAAAAGAGAGAGAGGGGGGGGAAAGAGAGAGAGGGAGGGAGAGGAAGAGAGGGAGAGGGAGGGAGAGGAAGAGAGGGAGGGAAAAGAGAGAGGAGGGGGGAAAGAGAGAGAGGGAGGGAGGGAGACAGGGAGGGAGAGGAAGAGAGTATGAACTAGGGAAAAAATGAAGAGTGAATGGGGAGAGTGGGCTGCAATCTAGCAACATTGGAACAATGTTAAAACAAACACCATTACGCAACAACTACCGAGGGATTACTACAAAAAATGTCATTTTTATCAAGTGTCTTTTCAGTCAGACCCTCCACCTCCCCCTCCACCCCTCCATCCCTCTGTCTCGTTCTCTCTTTTTTTCCCTCTCTCTCTCTCCTTCCTACATCCCTTCCCACTCTCTCTTACCCCTCCCTCCCCCTATCTCTCCCTCTTTCTCTCACTCTCTGACCTCGGTGTGATACTGCGTTGGTAGTGCTGTTGTTCACCATCTGTTGACCAAGTTTGGCACCGTAGTGTGTGTTTCCTGCACCACACCTCTCCTGTTGGGAACATTATTCACAATCACTCTGTCTCTGATTTCAACTCACTGGTCATTCAAACTCTTGCTGGTATGATGACACATGTTTTTTTTTTTTTTACCCCTTATTTTACCAGGTAAGTTGACTGAGAACACATTCTCATTTACAGCAACGACCTGAGGAATAGTTACAGGAGAGAGGAGGGGGGGAAAGAATGAGCCAATATTAGATCATCAATCAATTCAATCATTACATACTGTATTTGAAGTATCTTATCCACTATGCATCCTTATCTTTACTACTCAACAAGCATACCACCAAGTATACAGATCATTATAAGCAGAAGATAAGATACATACGTCTGCTTTTGTACTTTTAATTGTTGTTGTTATCAAAAGAGGAACTAACCAAATAGTTATGCTGTTTTCTTAGTAGAGCTCCACAAACTGACATAACCAAATAGTTATGCTGTTTTCTTAGTAGAGCTCCACAAACTGACATAACCAAATAGTTATGCTGTTTTCTTAGTAGAGCTCCACAAACTGACATAACCAAATAGTTATGCTGTTTTCTTAGCAGAGCTCCACAAACTGACATAACCAAATCGTTATGCTGTTTTCTTAGTAGAGCTCCACAAACTGAAAACATCTTTGGAGCAACCCTTAGAAGTTGTTGTGTGTTTGTTTAGCTAATGCTTCCCTGTACATTTCCTACAGAGAGGCCAACAGAAATCCAATCTCTACCATCAGCCAGCCGGCAAAAATAAATTACATTTCATTTGTCATGTGGAACCCAAATCTAATCTGTTAGTTTAATGATAGGAGAAGAACCCATTCTACTCTGAATACTAGCGAGGCCGCGTATAGGACCTATTTGTTCCAACGTTTTATTGCTTATCACATCTCGGCAGTTTAATGCGTATAAAAAAGAGATCCATCTCTTTTAGAATTATGATGCTCGTCGTCGTTTTTTCACGTTCATAGTTTTAATGTCGTCAAGAATCCCCAACAGCATAGCATTTGATTACAAGGCACTTGCAGTGCCTTCAGAAAGTTTTCATACCCCTTGACTAATGCAACATTTTGTTGTGTTACAGCCTGAATTTAAAATGAAAAAAAATAAAAAATGATTCACCCATCTACGCACAATACCTCATGATGACAAAGCGAAAACATGTTTTTTAGAAATTTTTGCAGATGTATTAAAAATAAAATACAGAAATCCACACCACTACGTCAATACTAGAACCACCTTTGGCAGCGATTAAAGCTGTGAGTTTTTCTGGAAAAGTCTCTAAGAGCTTTCCACACCTGGATTGTGCCACATTTACCAATTCTTCATGGTCTGTGAAATTGGTTGTTGATCATTGCTAGACAAGCATTTTCAGGTCTTGCCATAAATGTTCAAGTGGATTTAATTCTAAACTGTAACTCGGCCACTCAGGAACATTCACTGTCTTCTTGGTGAGCAACTCCAATGTAGATTTGACCTTGTGTTTTAGGTTATTCTCGTACTGAAAGGTGAATTAATCTCCCAGTGTCTGGTGGAAAGCAGATTGAACCAGATTTTCCAGTCCCTGCAGCTGAAAAACATCCCCACAGCTTAATGCTGCCACCACCGTGCTTCAGGTGCCAGGTTTCCTTCTGATGTGACGCTTGGCATTCAGGCCATAGAGTTCAATCTTGGTTTCATCAGACCAGATAATCTTGTTTCTCATGGTCTGAGAGTTCTTTAGGAGCCTTTTGGAAAACTCAAAACAGGCTGTCATGTACCTTTTGCTGAGGAGTGGCTTCTGTGTGGACACTCTACCATAAAGGCCTGATTGGTGGAGTGCTGCAGAAATGGTTGTCCTTCTGGAAGGTTCTCTCATCTCCACAGAGGAACTCTGGCGCTCTGTCAGAGTGACCATCAGGTTCTTGATCACCTCCCTAACCAAGGCCCTTCTCCCCTGATTGCTCAGTTTGGCCGGGCAGACAGCTCCAGGAAGAGATGGCTGCCCGTTTCCAAACTTCTTCCATTTAAGAATAATGGAGAAGACTGTGTTGTTACAGACCTTCAATGCTGCAGAAATGTTTTGGTACCCTTCCTCAGATCTGTGCCTTGACACAATCCTGTCTCGGAGCTCTACAGACAATTCCTTCAACCTCATGGCTTGGTTTTTGCTCTGACATGCACTGTCAACAGTGGGACCTTTATATAGGCAGGTGTGTACCTTTCCAAATCACGTCCAATCAATTGAATTTACCAGAGGTGGACTCCAATCAAGTTGTAGAAACATCTCAAGGATGATCAATGGAAACAGGATGCTCCTGTGCTCAATGTCAAGTATCATAGCAAAGGGTCGGAATACATATATTGTCAAGAAAAGTATGTGAAACCTTTGGAATTACCTGGATTTCTGCATAAATTGGTCATAACATTTGATCTGATCTTCATCTGTCACAACAATAGACAAACATAGTGTGCTTTAACTAATAACAGACAAATTATTGTATTTTTCTTGTCTATATTGAATAAATACACTTCTCAAAAAAATAAAGGAACACTAAAATAACACATCCTAGATCTGAATGAATGAAATAATCTTATTAAATACTTTTTTCTTTACATAGTTGAATGTGCTGACAACAAAATCACACAAAAATAATCAATGGAAATCCAATTTATCAACCCATGGAGGTCTGGATTTGGAGTCACACTCAAAATTAAAGTGGAAAACCACACTACAGGCTGATCCAACTTTGATGTAATGTCTTTAAAACAAGTCAAAATGAGGCTCAGTAGTGTGTGTGGCCTCCACGTGCCTGTATGACCTCCCTACAACGCCTGGGCATGCTCCTGATGAGGTGGCAGATGGTCTCCTGAGGGATCTCCTCCCAGACCTGGACTAAAGCATCCGCCAACTCCTGGACAGTCTGTGGTGCAACGTGGCGTTGGTGGATGGAGCGAGACATGATGTCCCAGATGTGCTCAATTGGATTCAGGTCTGGGGAACGGGCGGGCCAGTCCATAGCATCAATGCCTTCCTCTTGCAGGAACTGCTGACACACTCCAGCCACATGAGGTCTAGCATTGTCTTGCATTAGGAGGAACCCAGGGCCAACCGCACCAGCATATGGTCTCACAAGGGGTCTGAGGATCTCATCTCGGTACCTAATGGCAGTCAGGCTACCTCTGGCGAGCACATGGAGGGCTGTGCGGCCCCCCCAAAGAAATGCCACCCCACCCCACACCGTTCTCCATAGCGTCTCCAGACTCTGTCACATGTGCTCAGTGTGAACCTGCTTTCATCTGTGAAGAGCACAGGGCGCCAGTGGCGAATTTGCCAATCTTGGTTTTCTCTGGCAAATGCCAAACGTCCTGCGCGGTGTTGGGCTGTAAGCACAACCCCCACCTGTGGACGACGGGCCCTCATACCACCCTCATGGAGTCTGTTTCTGACCGTTTGAGCAGACACATGCACATTTGTGGCCTGCTGGAGGTCATTTTGCAGGGCTCTGCTCCTCCTGCTCCTCCTTGCACAAAGGCGGAGGTAGCGGTCCTGCTGCTGGGTTGTTGCCCTCCTACGGCCTCCTCCACGTCTCCTGATGTACTGGCCTGTCTCCTGGTAGCGCCTCCATGCTCTGGACACTACGCTGACAGACACAGCAAACCTTCTTGCCACAGCTCGCATTGATGTGCCATCCTGGATGAGATGCACTACCTGAGCCACATGTGTGGGTTGTAGACTCCGTCTCATGCTACCACTAGAGTGAACGCACCGCCAGCATTCAAAAGTGACCAAAACATCAGCCAGGAAGCATAGGAACTGAGAAGTGGTCTGTGGTCACCACCTGCAGAACCACTCTTTTATTGGGGGTGTTTATTTTTTTGAGCAGAGTAGTCTAAACATTCACAGTGTATGTTGTAAAAAGTATGTGAACCCCTAGGCTAATGACTTCTCCAAAAGCTAATTGGAGTCAGGAGTCAGCCAACCTGGAGTCCAATCAATGAGACGAGATTGGATATGTTGGTTAGAGCTGCCTTAGCCTATAAAAAACACTCACAAAATTTGAGTTTGCTATTCACAAGAAGCATTGCCTGATGTGAACCATGCCTCGAACAAAAGAGATCTCAGAAGACCTAAGATTAAGAATTGTTGACTTGCATAAAGCTGGAAAGGGTTACAAAAGTATCTGCAAGAGCACAGTGCAGAATGCTCAATGACGTTAAGAATCCTAGAGTGTGAGCTAAAGACTTACAGAAATCTCTGGAACATGCTAACATCTGTTGATGAGTCTGCGATACGTTAAACACTAAACAAGAATGGTGTTCATGGGAGAACACCACGGGAGGACACCCAAGTAAATTCATGGGAGGACACCCAAGTAAATTCAATTGATTGGACACCTCTGAAATTTGCAGAAGTGCACCAAAATATTCTGTGGACAGATGAAACTACAGTTGAGTTGTTTGGAAGGAACACACAACACTATGTGTGGAGAAAAAAGGCACAGCCACCAACATCAAAACCTCATCCCAGGGCCCTCCCGAGTGGTGCAGTGGTCTAAGGCACTGCATCTCAGTGCTAGCTGTGCCACTAGAGATTCTGGTTTCGAGTCCAGGCTCTGTTGCAGCCGGCCGCGACCGGGACACCCATGGGGCGGCACACAATTGGCCAAGCGTTGTCCGGGTTAGTGGAGGGTTTGGCCCGGCAGGGATGTCCTTGTCCCATCGCGCACTAGTGACATCGCGCACACGCTGACACAGTCACCAAGTGTACGGTGTTTCCTCTGACACATTGGTGCAGCTGGCTTCCGGGTTAAGTGGGCATTGTGTCAAGAATCAGTGTGGCTTGGTTGGGTTGTGTTTCGGAGGACGCAAGCCTCTCCGAGTCCGTACAGGAGTTGCAGCGAGGAGACAAGACTGTAATTACCAATTGAATACCACGAAATTGTGGAGAAAAAGTGGTAACAAAAAACAAATCCCAACTGTAAAGTATGGTGGAGGGAGCATCATTGTTTGGGGTTGCTTTCCTGCCTCAGGGCCTGGACAGCTTGCTATCATCGACTGAAAAATGAATTCCCAAGTCTATCAAGACATTTTGCAGGAGGATGTTAGGCTATCTGTCCACCAATTGAAGCTCGACAGAAGTTGGGTGATGCAACAGGACAACGACTCAAAACACAGAAGTAAATCAACAACAGAATGGCTTCAACAGAAAAAAATACGCCTTCTGGAGTGGCCCAGTCAGAGTCCTGACCTCAACCCGATTGAGAAGCTGTGGCATGACCTCAAAAGAGCAGTTCACACCAAGCATCCGAAGAATATTGCTGACCAGTTTTGTAAAGAGGAATGGTCCAAAATTCCTCCTGACCGTTGTGCAGGTCTGATCTGCAACTACAGAAAACAGTTGGTTGAGGTTATTGCTGCCAAAGGAGGGCCAACCACTTATTAAATCCAAAGGTTCACATACTTTTCCCACCCTGTACTGTGAACGTTTACACGGTGTGTTCAATAAAGACATGGAAAAGTAATTGTTTGTGTGTTATTAGTTTAAGCAGACTATGTTTGTCGATTGTTGTGACTGAGATTAAGATCAGATCAAATTTTATGACCAATCTATTCAGAAATCCAGGTATTTCCAAAGGGTCCACATACTTTTTCTTGGCACTGTAATATAAATAAATCATTTCTATTTTTTATTTGTAATGAATTGGCAAAACAATCTTAACCTGTTTTCACTTTGTCATTATGGGATATTGTGTGTAGACTGATGATAAATGTTTTATTTAATCGATTTATTTAATCGATTTATTTAATCGATTTATTTAATCCACGTAACGTAACAAAATGTGGAAAAAAGGGAAGGGGTCTGAATACTTTCTGAATGCACTGTACATTGTCCTCCCGGTATAAGTATTCACTTCAAGGAAGCAATTTCCTTTAAGTAGCCATTTCAGAGTAGACATTTTAAATTCGATCTATCCAATTTGAAATGTCCATCCATCCAATACATTCATGTTTACAGAGATGAGTTGTGCAGTCGCTAGAGCGGGAGCCACAATGAATTAAGGAGACACAATAGGCATTCACACAGTCTTCCTTCCTAGAACAAGTTGTTATTTCTAAGTAGTCATTTCAACAACAACAATCCATTTATATTTACCAAGACGGGTTGTAAATATAGAGTAGCACTCTCCCCTCATGAGACATGGTTAAACTGCCATCCAATCAGAGATGAGTTTTACAGTACAGTCTTTAGAGCACCACTCACCTCTCTGCTTATTGTAATTATACTTAGCGTTTTCAAGACACCCAAAGTAACTTGACATAGACAAGATGATCAGCAGGTTTACTGTAGCACCACTTTCCTCTCCTTACTGATGAAGTAAGGACAAGTAGTCATCTCTATTAGTCCTGTAAGAGTAGAGTAGTCATCTCTATTTGTCCTGTAAGAGTAGAGTAGTCATCTCTATTAGTCCTGTAAGAGTAGAGTAGTTATCTCTATTTGTCCTGTAAGAGTAGAGTAGTCATCTCTATTAGTCCTGTAAGAGTAGAGTAGTCATCTCTATTAGTCCAGTAAGAGTAGAGTAGTCATCTATATTAGTCCTGTAAGAGTAGAGTAGTCATCTCTATTAGTCCTGTAAGAGTAGAGTAGTCATCTCTATTAGTCCTGTAAGAGTAGAGTAGTCATCTCTATTAGTCCTGTAAGAGTAGAGTAGTCATCTATATTAGTCCTGTAGAGTAGTCATCTCTATTAGTCCAGTAGAGTAGTCATCTCTATTAGTCCTGTAGAGTAGTCATCTATATTAATCCTGTAAGAGTAGAGTAGTCATCTATATTAGTCCTGTAAGAGTAGAGTAGTCATCTCTATTAGTCCTGTAAGAGTAGAGTAGTCGTCTCTATTAGTCCTTTAAGAGTAGAGTAGTCGTCTCTATTAGTCCTGTAAGAGTAGAGTGGTCATTTCTAATTGGATGGGATTGGGCAAACTGACCATCCGTTCAGCTCATGTTTACATAGATGAGTTGTACAGTAGCTAGGGTGTCCCAAATGGGCAAGAGCCTACCTCCTCCTTTCCTTACTGCTGGCAACCAATTTGTGTCTGAGGCCAGTCCGTATCTCTGCTGGTGGACTAATGGAGAATGGTGACTAAAATGGTTATGAGCAACAGAGAACCACTGGGTACACACATCATTTCAAAGTCTAGTTTTGATTTACTTTTGGTTGAGTTGTCAACTAATGTGAATTCAACATGAAATCAACCCCAAAAAATGTCAGCGTGTCATTTGATTTAAGTAAACATTTTGGGTGAAGGAGCCTCCCGAGTGGCGCAGCGGTCTAAGGCACTGCATCACAGTGCTAGAGGTGTCACTACAGACCCGGGTTTGATCCCAGGCTGTGTCACAGCCGGCCACAACCTGGAGACTCATGAGGCGGCGCACAATCGGCCCGGCGTCATCCAGGTTTGTGGAGGTTTAGCTGGCTGGGATGTCCTTGTCCCACCGTGCTCTAGCGACTCTTTGTGGCAGGCCGGGTGCATGCCCACTGAATTCGGTTGCACGGTGTTTCCTCCAACACATTGGTGTGGTTGGCTTCCGGGTTAAGCGAGCAGTGTGGCTTGGCGGGGGTCATGTTTCGGAGGACACATTGCTCTTAGCCTCTCCCGAGTTCGTACGGGAGTTGCAGAGATGGGACAAGACAGATTTATTTTATTTTTATTTAACTAGGCAAGTCAGTTAAGAACAAATTCTTATTTTCAATAACAGCCTACCAGGGAAAAGTGGGTTAACTGTCTTGTTCAGGGGCAGAACAACAGATTTTTACCTTGTCAGCTCGGGGATTTGCTCTTGCAACCTTCCGGTTACAAGTCCAACACTAACCACCAGGTTACCTGCCACCCCAGGTACCAATTGGGGAGAAAAATCCGGAATTCTCTTATGTTGATGACTTTTTGCAAACTTAATCAGTTTTCCACGTTGATTCAACGTCATTACATAGAATTTTTGGGTTGAAATGATGTGGAAACAACGTTGATTCAACCAGTTTTTGCCCAGTGGGGACCCTTTTGCTTCACACTGCTCCTGAGTAATATCCACTTCCTGCTTAGCCAAGGACAGATGCATCACTCCGGTGTGACGCAGACTAGATGGAACAGACGGAACTCTCACATATACATCAGAACATCATGTTTTTAAAGTTGTTGTTTTAAAAGAACATATGGTTGAGCATGTTCTGATACAACCCAAAGCCCAAACCATCACATACACCTCAGCACACATAATGTAAACAGTAGGTTACATCACCTATATTAATCAGTGTTTTGAAAGTTCCAGTATAATTCAAGACATGAATGTTCCTGCTGTCTTTTGCATACCAGCTGTTTGTTGTAATGAGAATAAAAAGCAGTGTGAGTATTGACACAAATTATTTTACACACACACTCACTCACGCACACACACGCACGCACGCACGCACGCACGCACACGCACACGCACATCTCAGGTAAGCTGCGGGGTCTAATTTACATCCAAGTCTTCAGCATTGAGAGTCAGACGTGCTGACGGTGGCATGGTGCCCAACCACATGCCAGACTGTGTGTTTGTGTGTGTGTGTGTGTGCATGTGAGCGTGTGTGGATGTGAGTGTGCGTCCATGCCTGTGTGATCCCATGCCAGACTGTGTGTTTGTGTGTGTGTGTGTGTGCATGTGAGGGTGTGTGGATGTGAGTGTGCGTCCATGCCTGTGTGACCCCATGCCAGACTGTGCGTTTGTGTGTGTGTGTGTGTGTGCATGTGAGCGTGTGTGGATGTGAGTGTGCGTCCATGCCTGTGTGACCCCATGCCAGACTGTGTGTTTGTGTGTGTGTGTGTGCATGTGAGCGTGTGTGGATGTGAGTGTGCGTCCATGCCTGTGTGACCCCATGCCAGACTGTGTGTTTGTGTGTGTGTGTGTGCATGTGAGCGTGTGTGGATGTGAGTGTGCGTCCATGCCTGTGTGACCCCATGCCAGACTGTGTGTTTGTGTGTGTGTGTGTGCATTTGAGCGTGTGTGGATGTGAGTGTGTGTCCATGCCTGTGTGACCCCATGCCAGACTGTGTGTTTGTGTGTGTGTGTGTGTGTGTGCATGTGAGCGT
>NC_042963.1:52713593-52721093 GCF_901001165.1 Salmo trutta
AGGTGACATTTCATGTGCCTGGTAATTTTAAGCAGGGAAACTGAAATCCATTTTACCTCAATTTTACCAGCATGTCACCTGTGCAAATAGAGGTATAAATCAGCTTTATTCCACACAGAGAAACACACACAGGGCAAATTAGACCATAACTCTATCCTCCTGATTCCTGCCTAGAAGCAAAAACTCAAACAGGAAGTACCAGTGACACACTCAATAAGGATGAAACGGATGCTAAGCTACAGGACGGTTTCATCCGATAACATTGAGGAGTTTACCACATCAGTCACTAGCTTCATTAATAAGTGCATTGACGACGTCGTCCCCACAGTGACAGTACATACAGTACCAACCAGAAGCCATGGATTACAGGCAACAGCTGCAATGAGCTAAAGGCTACAGCTGCCGCTTTCTAGGAGCGGGACACTTAAAAGAAATCCTGCTACGACCTCCGACAAGCCATCAAACAGGAAAAGCGTCATTACAGAACTAAGATCAAATCCTACTCTGACTCTCTACGGATGTGCCAGGGCTGGCAAACTATCACAGACTACAAAGGGAAACACAGCCGCGAGCTGACCAGAGACATGAGTCTACCAGACTACCTAAATGCGTTCTATGCTCGTTTCGAGACAAACAACACTGACCAATGCATGAGATTACCAGCTATTCCGGACGACTGTATTATCTCGCTCTCCGTAGCTGATGTGAGAAAGACCTTTAAACAGGTTAACGTTGGCAAGGCCGCAGGGCCAGATGGAATAACAGGACTTGTACTCAGGGCATGCGTTGACCAGTTGGCAAGTGTCTTCAATAAAATTTTCACCCTATCACTGACTCGGTCTGTAATACCAACTTGTTTCAAGCAGACCACCAAAGTCCCAGTGTACAAGAACGCCAAGGTTACCTGCCTAAATGACTATCAACCTGTAGCACTCATATTCTGTCGGGCTGTATCACCCCCTGGTACGGCAACTGCACCGCCCGCAACCGCAGGGCTCTCCAGAGGCTGGTGCGGTCTGCCAAATGCATCACTAATGGCACACTGCCTGCCCTCCAGGACACCTACAGCACCGATGTCACAGCAAGGCCAAAAATATCATCAAGGACATCAACCACCCGAGCCACGGCCTGTTCACCCCGCTATCATCCGGAAGGCGAGGTCAGTACATGTGCATCTGAAAATCAGCTTCTATCTCAAGGCCATCAGGCAGTTAAATAGCCATCACTAGCCAGCTACGACCCGGTTACTCAACCCTGCACCTTAGAGGCTGATGCCCTATTGACATAGACATGGAATCACTGGTCACTTTAATAATTGAACACTAGTCACTTTAATAATGTTTACATACTGCTTTACTCATTTCATATGTATATACTGTATTCTATTCTACTGTATTTTAGTCAATGTCACTTCGACATTGCTTGTCTAATATTTTTATATTTCCTAATTCCATTCTTTTACTTTTAGATTTGTGTGTATTGTTGGGAATAGTTAGATATTACTGCACTGTTGGAGCTAGGAACACAAGCATTTCGCTACACCCGCAATAACATTTGCTAAATATGTGTATGTGACCAATACAATTTGATTTGATTTGATTTTGATTTGATCTATAGCCATGAAATGCTTTGAAAGGCTGGTCATGGCTCACATCAACACCATCACTCACTCCAATTTGCATACAACCCCAACAAATCCACAAATGACGCAATCTCTATTGCACTTCACTCCACCCATACCCCCCTGGACAAAATTAATACCTATGTAAGAATGCTGTTTGACTACAGCTGTTTGACTATTGACTACAGCTCAGCATTCAACACCACAGTCCCCTCCAAGCACATTATCAAGCTCAGGGTCCTGGGACTGAACACCTTCCTCTGCAACTGGATACTGGACTTCCTGATGGGCCGCCCCTAGGCGATGAGGATAGGCTATAACACATCCACCATGCTGACCATCAACAAGGGGATCCCACAGGGGTGTGTGCTTTGTCCCCTCCTGTACTCCCCATTCACCGACGACTGCTTGGCCGTGCACGACTACATCACCAGCATAAAGTTTGCCAGGACAGCAACCTCTCCCTCAGCAAGACAAAGGAGCTGATCGTGGACTACAGGAAATGGAGGGGCGAGTATGCCCCCATTATTATTGATGGGGCTGAGCTGGAGTGGGTCGGGAGCTTCATGTTCCTCGGTGTCCACATCACTAAGGAATCAAGATTGTCCACACGACAGTGTTACTTCCCCCTCAGGAGGCTGAAAATATTTGGCATGGGCCCTCAGATCCTCTAAAAGTTCTACAGCTGCACCACTGAGAGCATCTTGACTGGCTGCATCACCGCTTGGTACGACGACTGCAAGGTACCCGACTGCAAGGCGCTACAGAGGGTATTGAGTACAGCCCAATACATCACTGGGGCCGAGCTCCCTGCCATCCAAGACATACAGTTGAAGTCGGAAGTTTACATTAACTTAGGTTGGAGTCATTAAAACTAATTTTTCAACCACTCCACACATTTCTTGTTAACAAACTATAGTTTTGGCAAGTCGGCTAGGACATCTACTTTGTGCATGGCACAAGTAATTTTTCCAACAATTGTTTACAGACAGATTATTTCACTTATAATTCACTGTATCACAATTCAATCAAATGTATTTATTTCAATCAAATGTACTTATATCGGCTGATGTCAAAAAGTGCTGTACAGAAACCCAGCCTAAAACCCCAAACAGCAAGCAATGCAGGTGTAGAAGCACGGTGGCTAGGAAAAACTCCCTAGAAAGGCCAGAACCTAGGAAGAAACCTAGAGAGGAACCAGGCTATGAGGGGGGCCCAGTCCTCTTCTGGCTGTGTCGGGTGGAGATTATAACAGAACATGGCCAAGATGTTCAAATGTTCATAGATGACCAACAGGGTCAAATAATAATAATCACAGTGGTTGTAGAGGGTGCAACAGGTCAGCACTTCAGGAGTAAATGTCAGTTGGCTTTTCATAGCCGATCATTCAGAGTATCTCTACCGTATCTCAATTCCAGATGGTCAGTAGTTTACATACACTAAGTTGACTGTGCCTTTAAACAGCTTGGAAAATTCCAGAAAATTATGTCATGGCTTTAGAAGCTTCTGATAGGCTAATTGACATAATTTGAGTCAATTGGAGATGTACCTGTGGATGTATGGACGTATTTCAAGTCCTACCTTCAAACTCAGTGCCTCTTTGCTTGACATCATGGGGAAATCAAAAGAAATCAGCCAAATTGTAGACTTCCACACGTCTGGTTCATCCTTGGGAGCAATTTCCAAATGCCTGAAGGTACCACATTCATCTGTACAAACAATAGTACGCAAGTATAAACACCATGGGACCACGCAGCCATAAAACCGCTCAGAAAGGAGACGAGTTCTCTCTCCTAGAGATTAACGTACTTTGGTGCGAAAAGTGCAAATGAATCCCAGAACAACAGCAAAGGACCTTGTGAAGATGCTGGAGGAAACAGGTACAAAAGTATCGATATCCACAGTAAAACGAGTCCTATTTCGACATAACCTGAAAGGCCGCTCAGCAAGGAAGAAGCCACTGCTCCAAAACTGCAATACAAAAAACAAGACTACGGTTTGCAACTGCACATGGGAACAAAGATCGTACTTTTTGGAGAAATGTCCTCTGGTCTGATGAAACAAAAATGGAACTGTTTGGCCATAATTACCATCATTATTTTTGGAGGAAAAAGGGGGAGGCTTGCAAGCCGAGAACACCATCCCAACCGTGAAGCACGGGGGTGGCAGCATCATGTTGTGGGGGTGCTTTGCTGCAGGAGTGACTGCTGCACTTCACTAAATAGATGGCATCATGAGGAAAGAAAATTATGTAGATATATTGAAGCAACATCTCAAGACATCAGTCAGGAAGTTAAAGCTTGGTCGAAAATGGGTCTTCCAAATGGACAATGACTCCAAGCATACTTCCAAAGTTGTGGCAAAATGGCTTAAGGACAACAAAGTCAAGGTATTGGAGTGGCCATCACAAAGCCCTGAAAATTTGTGGGCAGAACTGAAAAAGCGTGTGTGATCAAGGAGGCCGACAAACCTGACTCAGTTACACCAGCTCTGTCAGGAAGAATAGGCCAAATTTCACCCAACCTATTTTGGGAAACTTGTGGAAGGCTACCCGAAATGTTTGACCCAAGTTAAACAATTTGAAGGCAATGCTACCAAATACTAATTGAGTGTATGTAAACTTCTGACCCATTGGGAATGTGATGAAAGAAATAAAATCTGAAAGAAATAATTATCTTGTAACGGCTGTCTTCGTGCAGTGAGGACCAAGGCGCAGCGGGTTGCGTGCTCAACATTATAATTTATTAAGTGTGAACACCAAAAAACAAGTAAGCAGAGAAACACGACAGTAAACAGTTTTGCAGGCTACAACTACCCACAATTAACAAACAAAACACATCCCTATATATAGGACTCTCAATCAAAGGCAACTACAAACACCTGCCTTCAATTGAGAGTCCAACACCCAAATACCTAACATAGAAAATAAATAAATACTAGAAAGAACATAGAAATACAAAAACATAGAACATAACCCAAAACCCGGAAATAATAAATCAAACACCCTTCTAAACAAACCACCACCCCGTACCACATAAAACAAATACCCCCTGCCACGTCCTGACCAAACTACAATAACAAATAACCCCTATACTGGTCAGGACGTGACATCTCTCTACTATTATTCTGACATTTCACATTCTTAAAATAAAGTGGTGATCCTAACTGACCTAAGACACGGAATTTTTACTAGGATTAAATGTCAGGAATTGTGAAAAACTGAGATGAAATGTATTTGTCTAAGGTGTATGTAAACTTCCGACTTCAACTGTATATACCAGGCAGTGTCAGAGGAAAGCCCACAAATGGTCAAATACTCCAGCCTCAAAAGCCATAGACTATTATCTGGTACCCCACGGCAAGTGGTACCAGTGCACCAAGTCTGGAAGCAACAGAAACCTGAACAGCCTGCTTAACAGACTGCTAAATTGCTAATCAAATGTCTACCCACTGCTGCTACTGTCTATTATTGCCTAGTCACTTTAACCCTATCTCTAAGTATATACAGTGCATTTGGAAAGTATTAAAACCCCTTGATTTAGTACACATTTTGTTATGTTACAGGCTTATTCTAAAATTGATTAAATAAAAAAAGTTCTTCATCAATCTACACACAATACCCAATCATGGAAAAGCAAAAACAGGTTTTTAGAAATGTTTGCAAATTTATTAAAAATAAAAAACAGAAATACCTTATTTACATAAGTATTCAGACCCTTTGCTAGTAGACTTGAAATTGAGCTCAGGTGCATCCTGTTTCCATTGATCATCCTTGAGATGTTTCTACAACTTGATTGGAGTCCACCTGTGGTAAATTCAATTGATTGGACATGATTTGGAAAGGCACACACCTGTCTATATAAGGTCTCACAGTTGACAATGCATGTCAGAGCAAAAATCAAGCCATGAGGTCAAAGGAATTGTCCATAGAGTTCCAAGACAGGATTGTGTCAAGGCACAGATCTGAGGAAGGGTACCAAAAAATGTCTGCATCATTGAAGGTCACCAAGAACACAGTGGCCTCCATCATTCTTAAATGGAAGAAGTTTGGAACCACCAAGACTCTTCCTAGAACTGGCTGTCCGGCCAAACTGAGCAATCGGGGGAGAAGGGCCTTGGTCAGGGAGGTGACCAAGAACCCGATGGTCACTCTGACAAGGCTCCAGAGTTCCTCTGTGGAGATGGGAGAACCTTCCAGAAGGACAACCATCTCTGCAGCACTCCATCAATCGGGTCTTTATGGTAGAGTGGCTGGACGGAAGCCACTCCTCAGTAAAAGGCACATGACAGCCCGCTTGGAGTTTGCCAAAAGGCACCAAAAGGAGTTTCAGACCATGAGATACAAAATTCTCAGGTTTTATGAAACCTGACTGCCAAGCGTCATATCTGGAGGAAACCTGACACCCTCCCTACGGTGAAGCATGGTGATGGCAGCATCAGCCTGTGGGGATGTTTTTCAGCGACCTGCTCCAGAGCGCTCAGGACCTCAGACTGTGGACGAAGGTTCACCTTCCAACAGGACACCGACCCTAAGCACACAACCAAGACAATGCAGGAGTGGCTTCGGGACAAGCCTTGGAATGTCCTTGATTGGCCCAGCCAGAGCACGAACTTGAACCCGATCAAAAATCTCTGGAGAGAAAGTAGCTGTGCAGCGACACTCCCCATCCAACCTGACTGAGCCTGAGAGGATTTGCAGAGCAGAATGAGAGAAACTGCTCAAATACAGGTGTGCCAAGTTTGTTGTGCCATACCCAAGAAGACTCGAAGCTGACCACCCATAGGTGTGGGATGGCCAATAAACCAGATGTGGCAGAACTGAGTGCTTGGGTTGGGGTGTAGGGTTGCTGCTCCATAGGCAAGCACCATGGTCTTGTAGTGGATGCAAGCTTCAACTGGAAGCTAGTGGAGTATACAAAAGTGCGGGGTGACATGGGAGAACTTGGGAAGATTGAACACCAGGTGGGCGGCAGCGTTCTGGATAAGTTGCAGGGGTTGGACGGCAGAAGTATCACAAGTAATCCAGTAAAATGCTTAGCGAGGGTCTGAGAATATGGGAAAATGTGACGGAGGGAGTAACAGATCTGCGACAAACACATATGTCGGGGTTTTAAGGTCGTCTCACGACTACAATTTATACAGGGTCAGGATGAAAACCTTCATAGGGCCTCCTGTTGATGTTCACACGCCTGTCTACAGACCCGAAAGACTCAGAATTCAGAATTCAAAGGCCATCCTGAGGGGAAAAATAAACATCATTTAACAACAGAGGCCAAAGTGTTGGACTTGAGGCCAGAGTGTTCCGACCACAATGTTCAGTGTTCCGACCACAACCAAAGCTTACTGTACAACTAATGAGCACACGTCCGGTGCCCCTGTTACTTAACCAAACAAAACAATAACAGAACTCGACCATTCTGTTGCATGTGTGTGGCTTGGCCATTCCTATTCAAATAGGGTCTGGTTTCCCAAAAGCATCTTAAGGCTAAGTTCATCGTTAGAAGATTTGTAGGAGCATGGTTTAATCTCCAAGCTGTTTCCCTAAACCTTCATTATTAACGTTGCACTTGAAAACACTCGTAATCTAACGTCTGCCTCAGAGCACTCGTAGAACAGCTAAGTGCATCGTTAAATGTTGTTTTTGCACTCCTGCTTCACTTTATCTGCTACTTGTCACATATACTCCCTCTCCAGCCTCTAGGTCATCAGGCTGCTGATTATCCTGCACACCTGTCACCATCTTCTCACGCGCCAGCGCCTCATGACACTCACCTGGACTCCATCACCTCCTTGATTATCTTCCCTATATCTGTCCCTCCCCTTGGTTCTTTCCTCAGGTGTTATTGACTCTGTTTTCATGTCGGTGGGTTGTTTCTTTT
>NC_042963.1:52726093-52761643 GCF_901001165.1 Salmo trutta
CTTATAGTGTCTGTTTGCTCTACGCAGATACATTCTAACTCTTTCCATAATGAAATGGGTGGATACACAAGGCTCAAGACATGTTGTTAGTTTCATGTAGGAGGATCTGGTGGGCCGATATGGCCAGAGAGAGATAAAGAGAGAACACCAGTCCAGCCTGTAAATCAGGTACAAAACAACCACTGTGAGGGTGACATCAATTCATTTTCTCAATGTAATATAAAGCTACTTTAGCTACAGTACAATCGGTGTAAACACTTACCTTACTTCCTATATTTTTGATCAGTTCAGTGTCTAGGTACTTTCCTCACTGTATTCCCTTCAGATCTGGGTTCAAATACAATTTGAAGCCTTTAAAATATTTTTTTTTGGGGGGGGGGGGATTTTGCTCTAGCCTGACTGGAGTGCCAGATGTTCCTTTACATCGGGTAAGAGCCATCAAGCCCAGATACAATGTTTTAAAAGGATTTTGAATAGTATTTCAACCCATGTCTGTTCCCTGCGGGGAAGAGTATTTCCAATCACTCTCTTCCATCAACTGAGGTGTCAAACAATACTGTTTTCCTATTCCATCCGGATGATCTTAGACATTAACATGTCATACAGGGGCTGGATACGCATTTCATCAGCATCATGATTCCTTGAAAGATTCCTTGATGCCCTTCCAGACTCCCTCTGCCCTACCCAAGGACGTCAGAGGACAAAAATCAGTTAACCACCTAACTGAGGAACTCAATTTAACCTTGCGCAATACCCTAGATGCAGTTGCACCCCTAAAAACTAAAAATATTTGTCATAAGAATCCCTGGCTCCCTGGAATACAGAAAATACCCGAGCTCTGAAGCAAGCTTCCAGAAAATTGGAACGGAAATGGAGCCACACCAAACTGGAAGTCTTCCGACCAGCTTGGAAAGACAGTACCGTGCAGTGTCGAAGAGCCCTCACTGCTGCTCGATCATCCTATTTTTCCAACTTAATTGAGGAAAATAAGAACAATCTGAAATGTATTTTTGATACTGTCGCAAAGCTAACTAAAAAGCAGCCTTCCCCAAGAGAGGATGGCTTTCACTTCAGCAGTAATACATTCATGAACTTCTTTGAGGAAAAGATCATGATCATTAGATAGCAAATTACGGACTCCTCTTTAAATCTGCATATTCCTCCAAAGCTCAGTTGTCCTGAGTCTGCACAACTCTGCCAGGACCTAGGATCAAGGGAGACACTCAAGTGTTTAGTACTATATCTCTTGACACAATGATGAAAATAATCATGGCCTCTAAACCTTCAAGCTGCATACTGGACCCTATTCCAACTAAACTACTGAAAGAGCTGCTTCCTGTGTTTGGCCCTCCTATGCTGAACATAATAAACGGCTCTCTATCCACCAGATGTGTACCAAACTCACGAAAAGTGGCAGTAATAAAGCCTCTCTTGAAAAAGCCAAACCTTGACCCAGAAAATATAAAAAACTATTGGCCTATATCGAATCTCCCATTCCTCTCAAAAATCTTAGAAAAAGCTGTTGCACAACAACTCACTGCCCTCCTGAAGAGAAAAAATGTATATGAAATGCTTCAGTCTGGTTTTAGACCCCATCATAGCACTGAGGCTGCACTTGTGAAGGTGGTAAATGACCTTTTAATGGCATCAGACCGAGGCTCTGCATCTGTCCTCGTGCTCCTAGACCTTAGTGCTGCTTTTGATACCATTGTTCACCATGTTCTTTTGGAGAGATTGGAAACCCAAATTGGTCTACATGGACAAGTTCTGGTCTGGTTTAGATCTTATCTGTCTGAAAGATATCAGTTTGTCTCTGTGGATGGTTTGTCCTCTGACAAATCAACTGTAAATGTCGGTGTTCCTCAAGGTTCTGTTTTAGGACCACTATTGTTTTCACTATATATTTTACCTCTTGGGGATGTCATTTGAAAACATAATGTTAACTTTCACTGCTATGCGGATGACACACAGCTGTACATTTCAATGAAACATGGTGAAGCCCCAAAATTGCCCTCGCTGGAAGCCTGTGTTTCAGACATAAGGAAGTGGATGGCTGCAAACGTCCTATTTTTAAACTCGGACATAAACAGAGATGCTTGTTCTAGGTCCCAAGAAACAAAGAGATCTTCTGTTGAGTCTGAAAATGAATCTTGATGGCTGTACAGTCGTCTCAAATAAAACTGCGAAGGACCTCGGCGTTACTCTGGACCCTGATCTCTCTTTTGACGAACATATCAAGACTGTTTCAAGGACAGCTTTTTTCCATCTACGTAACATTGCAAAAGTCAGATATTAATCCATGCCTTTGTCACTTCTAGATTAGAATACTGCAATGCTCTACTTTCCGGCTACCCGGATAAAGGACTGAATACACTTCAGTTAGTGCTAAATACGGCTGCTAGAATCCTGACTAGAACAAAACAATTTGATCAGATTACTCCAGTGCTAGCCTCCCTACACTCGGTAAGGCAAGGGCTGATTTCAAGGTTTTACTGCTAACCTACAAAGCATTACATGGGCTTGCTCCTACTTATCTTTCCAATTTGGTCCTGCCGTACATACCTACACGTACGCTACGGTCACAAGACGCAGGCCTCCTAATTGTCCCTTGAATTTCTAAGCAAACAGCTGGAGGCAGGGCTTTCTCCTATAGAGCTTCATTTTTTATGGAATGGTCTGCCTACCCATGTGAGAGACACAGACTCGGTCTCAACCTTTAAGTCTTTATTGAAGACTCATCTCTTCAGTAGGTCCTATGATTGAGTGTAGTCTGGCCCAGGAGTGTGAAGGTGAACGGAAAGGCACTGGAGCAACGAACCGCCCTTGCTGTCTCTGCCTGGCCGGTTCCCCTCTCTCCACTGGGATTCTCTGCCTCTAACCCTATTACAGGGGCTGAGTCACTGGCTTACTGGTGCTCTACCATGCCGTCCCTAGGAGGGGTGCGTCACTTGAGTGGGTTGAGTCACTGACGTGGTCTTCCTGTCTGGGTTGGCGCCCCCCTTTGGGTTGTGCCGTGGCGGAGATCTTTGTGGGCTATACTCGGCCTTGTCTCAGGATGGTAAGTTGGTGGTTATAGATATCCCTCTAGTGGTGTGGGGGCTGTGCTTTGGCAAAGTGGGTGGGGTTATATCCTGCCTGTTTAGCCCTGTCCGGGGTATCATCGGATGGGGCCACAGTGTCTCCTGACCCCTCCTGTCTCAGCCTCCAGTATTTATGCTGCAGTAGTTTATGTGTCGGGGGGCTAGGGTCAGTCTGTTATATCTGGAGTATTTCTCCTGTCTTATCCGGTGTCCTGTGTGAATTTAAGTATGCTCTCTCTAATTCTCTCTTTCTCTCTTTCTTTCTCTCTCCCTCTCAGAGGACCTGAGCCCTAGGACCATGCCTCAGGACTACCTGGCATGATGACTCTTTGTTGTCACCAGTCCACCTGGCTGTGCTGCTGCTCCAGTTTCAACTGTTCTGCCTGCAGCTATGGAACCTTGACCTGTTCACTCTGATTGCTATTATTTGACCATGCTGGTCATTTATGAACATTTGGACATCTTGGCCATGTTCTGTTATAATCTCCACCCGGCACAGCCATAAGAGGACTGGCCACCCCTCATAGCCTGGTTCCTCTCTAGGTTTCTTCTTAGGTTTTGGCCTATCTAGGGAGTTTTTCCTAGCCACCGCGCTTCTACACCTGCATTGCTTGCTGTTTGGGGTTTTAGGCTGGGTTTCTGTACAGCACTTTGATATATCAGCTGATGTAAGAAGGGCTATATAAATACATTTGATTTGATGTAACTGATCCATCACAAGAGGTGTTTAGGGTGGAGGGACATTTATACAGTAGTAGAGAGGATTTCTCTGAGGCCTCTCTTATCGTCTCTTCTTGTCTCTTATCGTCTCTTTTCTTGTCTTTTATTTTCTCTGTTATCTTTTCTTCTCTCTTTGTTGTGTAGTCTCTTCTCTTCCCTCCGTTCCTCTTCCCTCCTCTCCTCTCCTCTCCTCTCCTCTCCTCTCCTCTCCTCTCCTCTCCTCTCCTCTCCTCTCCTCTCCTCTTCCCTCCTCTCCTCTCCTCTTCCCTCCTCTCCTCTCCTCTTCCCTCCTCTCCTCTCCTCTCCTCTCCTCTCCTCTCCTCTCCTCTCCTCTCCTCTCCTCTCCTCTCCTCTCCTCTTCCCTCCTCTCCTCTTCCAACCACTTCCCTTCTCTCCTCTTCCCTCCTCTTCCCTTCTCTCCTCTTCCCTCCTTTCCTTTTCCCTCCTCTCCTCTTCCCTCCTCTCCTCTCCTCTTCCCTCCTCTTCCCTCCTCTCCTCTCCTCTTCCCTCCTCTCCTCTTCCCTCCTCTTCCCTCCTTTCCTTTTCCCTCCTTTCCTCTCCTCTCCTCTCTTCCCTCCTCTCCTCTCCTCTCTTCTGCTCTCCTCTGCTCTGCCCTTTCATCTCTTATCAACAAATATGGAGCAAGAGAGCCTCTGGAAACATGCCCAAACGCAACTCGGCCAAATGTCCAATCCTT
Organism: Salmo trutta; assembly: GCF_901001165.1. Classification (NCBI taxonomy): domain Eukaryota; kingdom Metazoa; phylum Chordata; class Actinopteri; order Salmoniformes; family Salmonidae; genus Salmo; species Salmo trutta. Next base: position 52,730,591 of record NC_042963.1, read on the forward strand.
GGAATGTGGCCAAGAAGTGCAACACCTGCCCCTCCCCCCTTTTCCACTTCCGTTCATGCAGTCTTCTTTAGTTCATTCACATACATTTTTCAGGAGAGGAGAGATTAATCAATTTTAGAAAGTGGATGATCCTTACTGCAGTACATGAACGCAAATAACGATAGACCCTGTCGGAATAGTCAATGTAGTGGCGGGCCCAGCCCCCGAAATGAATATTTACATTGATGCAATAATTAACTTATGTTGTCTTAGGAATGCTGCATTATCTCACCATTATCTCACCAACCCCTGACATCACTTTTATCAACACTCGATGTAAAAGGTTTTATTGTCTTCTTAGGAATTCAGCTTACTTTGTGTTGCTCTCCACATTCCCCATTCTCTCACACCTCTGTGATTATAGAGGTGCAATTTGTCCTGTAGGTCTGATGATGTGATTGGAAGTTAACTCAACAGTATTCTATTGGTCAACAACTCAGATGTTGTTTTCTGAAAACAGTCAGATGTTCTAAAAGTGTTTTATCTTCATTGTCTCTGTCTTCTTTGTTCCTGACCTGCTGTGGTGGGATATACTCTCTCACTTTCTCTCTCCTCCCCAGGGACTCTTGGGTCATGGCCTTTTAGGCTATGACTAATCTCTTTCTCTCCCTCTCTAATCATGTTTAGATGATTAATGCCTTAATGACATGTTTGTGAATCCTTCATTTTACAAAGACATTCAATCTATTTGCTTTCAGTATCCCATGGTCAGACCTTTGTTGATAGTTTTTATCCTGTAACTCAACAATAGTCCTGGTTGCAGATTGTAAAATTATCTTTATGGAGTTAGATAAATATTATAATAATATACTTTGTCATATTAATTGCATAGTCTTATCACAGGTCACATGTAAGGTATATATAATATCCTATATGATATACACTACATTACCAAAAGTATGTGGACACCTGCTCATCGAACATCTCATTCCAAAATCATGGGTATTAATTTGGAGTTGGTCCCCCCTTTGCTGCTATAACAGCCTCCACTCTTCTGGGAAGGCTTTCCACTAGATGTCGGAACATTGCTGCGGGGACTTGCTTGCATTCAGCCACAAGAGCATTAGTGAGGTTGGGCAATGATGTTGGGCAATTAGGTCTGGCTTGCAGTCGGCGTTCCAATTCATCCCTAACGTGTTCGATGAGGTTGAGGTCAGGGCTCTGTACAAGCCAGCCAAGTTCTTCCACACCGACCTCGACAAACCATTTCTGAATTGTCTATAATGTCATTGTATTCTGTAGCGTTAAGATTTCCCTTCATTGGAACTAAGGGGCGTAGCCCGAACCATGAAAAACAGCCCCAGACCATTATTCCTCCTCCACCAAGCTTTACAGTTGGCACTATGCGTTGGGGTGGGTAGCGTTCTCCTGGCATCCACCAAACCCAAATTAGTCCATTGGACTGCCAGATGGTGAAACGTGATTCATCACTCCAGAGAACGTCTCCACTGGGTCCAATGGCGGCGAGCTTTACACCACTCCAGCCGACGCTTGGCATTGGTCATGGTGATGTTAGGCTTGTGTGCGGCTGCTCGGCCCTAGAACCCATTTCACAAAGCTCCCGATGAACAGTTCTTGTGCTGATGTTTCTTCCAGTGGCAGTTTGGAACTCAGTAGTGAGTGTTGCAACCAAAGACAGACAATTTTTACTCGCTTCAGCACTCGGTGGTCCCGTTCTGTGAGCTTGTGTGGCCTACCACTTCGTGGCTGAGCCATTGTTGCTCCTAGACGTTTCCCCTTCACAATAACAGCACTTACATTTGACCGGGGCAGCTCTAGCAGTGCAGAAATTTGACTAACCGACTTGTTGGAATGGTGGCATCCTATGTCGGTGCCACATTGAAAGTCACTGAGCTCTTCAATAATGTCAAGGTTGTGCGCTACTGGTAGGAAGTCAGGTGCAGGAGAGCAGTGAGTTGTGATCAGGCGCACTTTATTTGGCAGAGGCACAAAAGACAGACGCAACTGCGTCCAAAAACCTCCAGCCACAGGTAAAAGTAAACAAGCGCGAAAACACTCACAAATATACAAAATGTATGACAAATACATACAACGGGTCAAAATACGATACCCGGGAGAAAACCAGTCTGGCGCATCACACTAAACACGTAACAAAACAATTTCACACAAAGACATGTGGGGGAACAGAGGAATAAATACATGCAGTATGATTAGGGAATGTAAACCAGGTGTGCAGGGAACAAGACAAAACAAATGGAACAATGAAAATGTGGAGCGGCGATGGCTAGAAAGCCGGTGTCGTCGACCGCCGCCCGAACAAGGAGAGGAGCAGACTTCGGCGGAAGTCGTGACAAATAAGGCCATTCACTGCCAATGTTTGTCCATGGAGATTGTATGGCTTTGTGCTCTATGTTATTCACCTGTCAGCAACAGGTGTGGCTGAAATAGCAGAATCCACTAATCTGAAGGGGTGTCCACATACTTTTGTATATATAGTATATATTACCCAACTTCATCAATAGCAAATTACTTATGGCCAACGGCCTGCAAAGTTTATTTCCCTTAAAGATATCTCCTTTATAACTGAAATCCACAGTTCCACAGAAGTGATGTTCTACTCTGCTGGGGTTCTGGTGTGAAGTGGGCGGCGAGGGATTTAAATAGATCAGACACACACGTACGTGCGTACGACTTGAGTGTTTGTATGTTTGTGTGTGTGTGTGATGCAGTATGCATGCTGCAGCAGTGAGATAAAAGTGGTTCTGTAGAAGCCTATGGGTCTGATGCTCAGGCAGATCTCCTAATGTGCAGCAAAACATGGATACGAAAGAAAGTACCCGCCGCTGAAGTAGACTCAGTAGAATCAGTAGAATCAGTAGAATCAGTAGAATCAGTAGAATCTGTAGAATCTGTAGAATCAGTAGAATCTGTAGAATCAGTAGAATCTGTAGAATCTGTAGAATCTGTAGAATCAGAAGAATCAGTAGAATCTGTAGAATCAGTAGAATCAGTAGAATCAGTAGAATCAATAGAATCAGTAGAATCAATAGAATCAATAGAATCAGTAGAATCAATAGAATCAGTAGAATCAATAGAATCTGTAGAATCAGTAAAATCTGTAGAATCAGAAGAATCAGTAGAATCTGTAGAATCAGTAGAATCAGTAGAATCAGTAGAATCTGTAGAATCAGTAGAATCAGTAGAATCAGTAGAATCAGTAGAATCTGTAGAATCAGTAGAATCAGTAGAATCTGTAGAATCTGTAGAATCAGTAGAATCTGTAGAATCAGTAGAATCAGTAGAATCTGTAGAATCAGTAAAATCAGTAGAATCAGTAGAATCAGTAGAATCAATAGAATCAGTAGAATCAATAGAATCAGTAGAATCAATAGAATCAGTAGAATCAATAGAATCTGTAGAATCAGTAAAATCTGTAGAATCAGAAGAATCAGTAGAATCAGTAGAATCAATATAATCAATAGGATCAGTAGAATCAATAGAATCAGTAGAATCAGTAGAATCAAAATAATCAGTAGAATCAGTAGAATCAGTAGAATCAATAGAATCAGTAGAATCAATAGAATCAGTAGAATCAGTAAAATCATAAGAATCAGCTGCAAAGTTATCTGATAAGGGCTGGCTGGGGAAAGTTTGTTAAACACACATGAGCACGAAATAGGAACACACATACAAACACACGCACGTACGCACGCACACACACACACACACACACACACATACACACACACACACACACACACACACACACACACACACACATACATGAACACACACCACACACACATACATACATGAACACACACACGCACACACACACACAAGGAGGAGGAAATAAATGGTGGAAAATATCAAACAGAGTCTGAGGACTAAAAGATCAGCAGGCTGCAATATTAATGTCTATAAAATATTAAATACATTCTCTTCTGAACTCCTCTGAAGTTTGAGAAGGCACTCTTTTGAGTGTTTACCAAGGATACGTCCCAAACAGCACCCTATTTTCTTTATAGTGCACTACTTTTGACTAGGGCACATTTAGATTTTTCTCACACAACATGGCATGTGGATGTTCGGTGGATGTGGCAGGGCTTCCAAACCATCATGGATTACAAAGGAAAACCCGCAAGCGAGCTGCCCAGCTACATGTGCCTACCAGACAAGCTAAATGCCTTGTATGCTAGTTTCGAGGAAGGCAACACTGAACCATGCATGAGAGCACCAGCTGTTCCAGACGACTGTGTGATCTCGCTCTTGGTAGCCAATATGACTAAGACCTTTAAACAGGTTAGCATTCGCAAGGCCGCGTACTCAGAACATGTACTCAGAACATGTGCTGACAAGCTGGCAAGTGTCTTCACTGACATTTTCAACCTATCCCCGACCGTTGTTTCAAGCAGACCGCCATAGTCCACATGCCGAAGAATGCCAAGATAACCTGCCTAAATTTGCATTGACCCCCTTATTTGCAATGACTCTCTTGAACAGGCTCGATGTACACTCACTGGACTCTAACCACACACTCACACATACTACACCGACACTCCAACTCCTACCCCTGCACATTGACTTGGTACCGGTACCCGTTGTATATAGTCTTGTTATTGTTATTTTATTGTGTTACAAATGTTCCTTTAGTTTATTTAGCACGTAAGTAAGCATCGTAAGTAAGCTCGTAAGTAAGCATTTCACGAAAATGTTGTGAGAATTTTTTTTTATTTGATTGATTTGATTTGATTTAAATGACTATCACCCCAAAGCACTCTATTGCCATGAAGTGCTTTGAAAGGCTGGTCATGGCCGACATCAACACCATCATCCCAGACACCCCGAACCCATTTCAATTTGCATACCACCCCAACAAATCCACAGATGACGCAATCTCTATTGCACTCCACACTGCCCTCACCCAGCTGGACAAAAGTAATACCTATGTAAGAATGCTGTTCATTGACTACAGCATTCAACACCATAGTCCCCTCCAAGTTCATCACCAAGCTCAGGACTCTGGGACTGAACAACTCCATCTGCAACTGGATCCTGGACTTCCTGACGGAACGTCCCTAGGCAATGAGGGTAGGCAATAAAACATTTTGCCAAGCTAACCATCAACACAGGGCTCCTCAGGGGTGTATGCTAAGTCCCCTACAGTACTCCCTGTTCACCCACGACGGTCTAGCCTCTCACGACTCATCAAGTTTGCTGACGACACGACGGTGGTAGGAATGATCACCGATGACAAATAGGCAGCCTATAGGGAGGAGGTCAGTGTGATGCCCCCCCCCCCCCCCCCCCCCCATTTTTTATATTTTTTATTGTCACATACATAGGATAGGTGCAGTAAAATGTGTCAGTTTTACAGGGCCAGCCATAGTAGCACAGTGCATCAGGAATAAACAAGGGTTAAGTGCCTTCATCAAGGGCACATTGACAGATTTTCTTTCATCTTGTCGGCTCGTGTATTCAAATCAGCAAATTTTCGTTTACCGGCCCAACTCTCTAAGCGCTAGGCTACCTGCCACCCTTAAAAACAACCACTCCCTCAACGTCAGCAAGACAAAGGAGCTGATTGTGGACTTCAAGAAACGGAGGGCCGAGCAAGCTCACATCCACGTCAATGGAGCTGTAGTGGAGTGGGTCGAGAGCTTCAAGTTCCTCGTGTCCACATTACTAAGGAATTAACATGGTCCACACAGTACTGTTTACTATCTACATACTGTATCTACCTCAATTACCTTGTACACCTGCACATCGACTTGTATATTGGTTGTATATACGTTCTCTTTACTGATTGTGTATATATTATTACATGTATTACTACGTATTTAACGTTTCTATTATTTCTTTATTTTCCAACTAACTGCATTGTTTAATCACTGTTAGTCCACACCTGCTGTTTACAAAGCATGTGACGAATACAATTAGATTTAGATTTGTACATACTTAACGGTACAAACTGCCTTTTTAATAGACTACCCCATCCCAGAGCATGTCAGGGCCGCTCTGAGAGGAGAAAGGACGGGACCATAACAAAAGGAAGCGGCTCCCCCTCCAGGCAGGAAAGGGTTAAGCCTATTATAGAAGACCCATCAGGGGAGGGGGAACACTGCAAAGCTCTGCAGTGGATAGAGAGGGGGGGAAGAAAGAGAGAGAGATAGAGAGAGGGGGGACCAGTGCAGAGAGAGAGAGAGAGAGAGAGAGAGGAGCAGAGACAGAGAGAGAGAGACAGAGAGAGAGGAGCAGAGAGAGAGAGAGAGAGAGAGAGAGAGAGAGAGAGAGAGAGAGAGAGAGAGAGAGAGATACTAGGAGCACGTCTGTTTTTACTCCACTCCACACAGTGAGGCTGGAGAGAGCTCATGCCACAGAGTTGATGAGGTGGATAGCTGCTTGTTCACACCACGCCGTGTGTACAGAGATAAAGAGAGGAGGAAGACAAGCGAGAGCACAGGAAATTAAAGCAGCAGGATTTTTTCTGTGGTTATTTTTTCTCTGCTGTCAAGAGAGACAGACAGACACGGGACGAGAGGAAAAGCAGTCTTTTAGAAAACCCTTACTGCATGGGACACCTACATCGTTCTGATCCTGGGTTTACTTCTGCCTGGAAGTGAGGAGAAGTCCTTTGTTGGAATCTAGGAGCTCAGGTGCTTTGGAGCTTGTAGGATTTCTATAGTACTGGACCAAGATTACAGTACTGGACCAAGACTACAGTACTGAACCAAGACTACAGTACTGAACCAAGATTACAGTACTGGACCAAGACTACAGTACTGAACCAAGACTACAGTACTAGACCAAGACTACAGTACTGGACCAAGACTACTGCACTGAACCAAGACTACCGTACTGAGCCAAGACTACCATACTGAACCAAGACTACAGTACTGAGCCAAGACTGCAGTACTGAGCCAAGACTACAGTACTGGATCAAGACGGGACAGTATGGGCAGTGGACCAGCTCAGTAGCGTCTGTTTGTTTACTCAGGCTGGTGAGTAAGCTTTTGTTTCTGTTTTGATGGGACAGGGCACTAGTCAACAGTTCCATCTAAGGTGTGCTGCAGGATGGTGCTTTTGATAGCTTGGGTAATTCGATACCAAATACCTCTCTAACACTAAGAAAATATTGACAACTAGCAGGTGTTTTAATTGTGAATTGCCTACACACATTATTGAATTACACACATAAATAAGAGTCTCCCACAGTAAGAGTCTCCCACAGTAAGAGTCTCCCACAGTAAGAGTCGCCCACTGTAAGAGTCTCCCACTGTAAGAGTCTCCCACTGTAAGAGTATCACACTGTAGAGTATCACACTGTAAGAGTCTCCCACTGTAAGAGTCTCCCACTGTAAGAGTATCACACTGTAAGAGTCTCCCACTGTAAGAGTATCACACTGTAAGAGTCTCCCACTGTAAGAGTATCACACTGTAAGAGTCTCCCACTGTAAGAGTCTCCCACTGTAAGAGTCTCCCACTGTAAGAGTCTCCCACTTTAAGAGTCTCCCACTGTAAGTCTCCCACTGTAAGTGTCTCCCACTGTAAGAGTATCACACTGTAAGAGTCTCCCACAGTAAGAGTCTCCCACTGTAAGAGTTTCCCACTGTAAGAGTCTCCCACTGTAAGAGTCTCCCACTGTAAGAGTCTCCCACTGTAAGAGTCTCCCACTGTAAGAGTATCACACTGTAAGAGTCTCCCACTGTAAGAGTCTCCCACTGTAAGAGTCTCCCACTGTAAGAGTCTCCCACTGTAAGAGTATCACACTGTAAGAGTCTCCCACTGTAAGAGTCTCCCACTGTAAGAGTCTCCCACTGTAAGAGTCTCCAGTTGACAGTTTATTCACTCTCAAACTCTCTACAATTTTTAAAAGATCCAAGATGTTTTTGAATTTCTATGTTGTTTTTTTTGCAAGTGTGTTTGCTGTTGGCAGTCCTACTGCTCTTTCAATATTGACACAAGACAGTATTTCAAATGTTGGACACCATCAAAACACTGCAGGATCAATACACTACACTTCTATCTTTACTGAAGCAGTTATCTATAATGTTTTACTTGTCTAATGTCTACTCATAGTCGTGACCAAAAATATTGGCACCGTTGCACATTTTCAATTAACTCACAATTTTCCCTAAAAATAAGTTGAAATTGGTCAAAGTATTTAGTGTCCACAATTCTTTATTTTACTGTTATTACTACAGAACCTTTGTTTTTTGATTCAGAACTTAATATATCAATTTAAGTCAGAAAATAAACAGAAATGGCATTGACAAAATGATTGAAACCCTAGACCTCAATATTTGGTAACAAAGCCATTTTTCAAAATAACTGCAATCAAGCGCTTCCTTTAACCATCAATGAGCTTCCTGCACCTCTGTACTGGCAGTTTGGCCCACTCCTCTTGTGCAAACTGCTCCAGTTCTCCCAGATTAGAAGGTTGCTTTCTCCTAACTGCTGTTTTTAGATTTCTCCACAAGTTTTCAATGTGATTTAGATCTGGACTCATTGTTGGCCACTTCAGAACAGTCCAGCATTTTGTCTTGAACCATTCCAGGGTGCTTTTTGAAGTCTGTTTGGGATCATTGTCCTGCTGGAAGATACATGACCTTCGACGGAGACAAAGCTTTCTGACACTGGGTCTGACATTGCGCTCCAAAATGCATTTGGTATTCTCCTGATTTCATGATGCCATGCACACGTTCAAGGCACCCAGTGTCAGAGGCAGCAAAGCAACCCCAAAACATCACTGAACCTCCTCCATGTTTGACTGAAGGGAAGGTGTTATTTTCTTTGAAGGCTTCATTTTGTTTTCTGTAACCATAGAGATGGTGCGCTTTACCAAAAAGCTCTAATTGGGTCTCATATGTCCACAGGACACTCTCCCAGAAGGATATTGGTCTTATTGCCATCTTGGGATTTCTACTTTGTGCGGTACTAGGAGTTATATATTGGGGCTTAACAATGTTACTGTTACTATTGGGACTTAACAGGGTTACTGTTACTACTGGGGCTTAACAATGTTACTGTTACTACTGGGGCTTGACAATATTACTGTTACTACTGGGGCTTAACAATATTACTGTTACTACTGGGGCTTAACAATATTACTGTTACTACTGGGGCTTAACAATATTACTGTTACTACTGGGGCTTAACAATATTACTGTTACTACTGGGGCTTAACAATATTACTGTTACTACTGGGGCTTAACAATATTACTGTTACTCCTGCGGCTTAACAATTTTACTGCTGCAAGCATTGATACCAGTCGTAACCTCATAATAATTCCCTTGAACCCTCCGCCTTCATAATGCTCCCTATATCCAGTTATTAGTGTATCATAACTTAAATGACATTATAAACAGACGTAGATAATGTTAAGTTTGCCCTATGATGGATCTCACAGCTACAGGCAATGAGTCAAACAACTAAATAGAAGGAAGCACAAGTCGGGAAAGGGTGAGTGTGTAGGTGTGTGTGTGTGTGTGTGTGTGTGTGTGTGTGTGCATATGCTTGTGAGTGTGTATGTGTGTGTGTGTGTGTGCATATGCTTGTGTGTGTGTGTGTGTGTGTGTGTGTGTGTGTGCGTATGCGTGCGTGTGTGTGTGTGCATATGCTTGTGTGTGTGTGTGTGTGTGTGTGTGTGTGTGTGCGTTTGTGTGAGAGTGTGTGTGTGTGTGTGTGTGTGTGTGTGTGTGTGTGTGTGTGTGTGTGTGTGTGAATGATTGTACGTGTGTGTGTATGTGTGTGTGTTTGTGTGTGTGTGCATTTGCATGTATGTGTGAGTGATTGTTGGTGTAAGCGTGTTTCTGGGTGTGTGTGTTTGTGTGTGTGTGAGAGTGCGTGTGTGTGTGCGTGCGAGTGCGTCCGTGTGTGTGTGCATGCGAGTGTGTGCGTCTGTGCATCTGTGCATCTGTGTTTTTGTGTGTGTGTGTTTGTTGTTTATTTATTTTATTTAACCCTTATTTTACCACGTAAGTTGACTGAGAACACATTCTAATTTACAAAAAACGACCCGGGGAATAGTTACAGGAGAGAGGAGGGGGATGAATGTGTGTGTGTGTGTGAGTGTGTGTGCGAGTGTATGTGTGAGTGATTGTGTGTGTGTGTGTGTGTGTGTGTGAGTGTGTGTGCTAGTGCGTGCGTGTGTGCGAGTGCGTTTGTGTGTGAGTGTGTGCATCTGTGTGTTTGTGTGTTTGTGTGAGTGTGTGTGTGAGTTTGTGTGTGTATGTGTGTGTGTATGTGTGTGTGTGTATGTGTGTTACTACGGTAATGGCTACATTATAGTAAATATGGTAAGGGATACATTATGGTAAATATGGTAAGGGCTCATTATGGTAACTATGGTAAGGGCTACATTATGGTAACTATGGTAAGGGCTACATTATGGTAACTATGGTAAGGGCTACATTATGGTAACTATGGTAAGGGCTCATTATGGTAACTATGGCAAGGGCTACATTATGGTAACTATGGTAAGGGCTCATTATGGTAACTATGGTAAGGGCTACATTATGGTAACTATGGTAAGGGCTACATTATGGTAACTATGGTAAGGGCTACATTATGGTAACTATGGTAAGGGCTACATTATGGTAACTACGGTAACGGCTAAATTATGGTAACTATGGTAAGGGCTACATTATGGTAACTATGGTAAGGGCTACATTTATGGTGATTATGGTAAGGGCTCATTATGGTAACTATGGTAAGGGCTACATTATGGTAACTATGGTAAGGGATACATTATGGTAACTATGGTAAGGGCTACATTATGGTAACTATGGTAAGGGATACATTATGGTAACTATGGTAAGGGCAGAATTATGGTAACTATGGTAAGGGATACATTATGGTAACTATGGTAAGGGATACATTATGGTAACTATGGTAAGGGCTACATTATGGTAACTATGGTAAGGGCAGAATTATGGTAACTATGGTAAGGGATACATTATGGTAACTATGGTAAGGGATACATTATGGTAACTATGGTAAGGGCTACATTATGGTAACTATGGTAAGGGCTCATTATGGTAATTGAATCAAGGTATATTTTAATCAAAGGACATAGAGGGACATGAATAGGCATCGGCAACAGGCTTGTAGCTGTGCTAGTGGGAGTCCCCAGGGAGGAAACATACCCTTGTGTTTATTTGGACTGACACACACATTCTCTCTCTCTCTCTCTCTCTCTCTCTCTCTCTCTCTCTCTCTCTCTCTCTCTCTCTCTCTCTCTCTCTGTCTCTCTCTCTCTCTCTCTCTCAAGTTAAGTTTAAGGGCTTTATTGCCATGGGAAACATATGTTAACATTGCCATAGCAAGTGAAATAGATAATAAACAAAAGTGAAATAAATAATACAAAATTAACAGTAAACACACAAACCTTCCAAAATAATATTATGTATATATATAGTGTTGTAGTTAAAGTAGAAAAGGGAAAATAGATAAACATAAATATGGGCCGTGTTTACATTGGTGCTTGTTCTTCACTGGTTTTCTTGTGGCAACAGGTCACAAATCTTGCTGCTGTGATGGCACACTGTGGTATTTCACCCAATAGATATATGAATTTATCAAAATTGTTCCCACCTCATTTTGTCTCTCTCTCTCTCCTCCAGGACGGTGAGTAAGAGTGGGATGTGACTGAAGGACTGACTGTTGATGGTTTGGTCTGTGTGGTCGTCTCATACAATCTTGTATCGTCTTATCCAATCCCTGCCAAGGACTGTTATCTTCTTGACCAATCACTGTCCAGGACAGTTATCCTCTTGACCAATCCCTGTCCAGGACTGTTATCCTCTGGACCAATCCATTTTGAGGAGTTTTATCCTGGTAAAAATCACAGAGGTGAGGCATCCTCTAATGGACTCACTGTCATCCCCTTCTTCATGACCACGACCTTCTACCTCTGAATCACACACACACACACACAGGCACACACAGGCACACACACACACACACACACGCAGGCATACACACATACACCTGACAATCATACGATTACACATACAGCACCAAGGCAGAACTGAGCGAATTCCGCTAGACGGGCCAGCTGCAAAGTCTAAATTGGCTATATCATAAAAATTCCTGAAAACACAAATGTGCTTTTTGGTCTTAATTGAATGTGTTTGATGTTTAGGCATCAGGGTTAGCAGTGTAGTTAAGGTTAGGGTTACTTTTAAAATTGTATGATTTTGTGGTTGTGCCAGCTGGTGACAAACTCTGCAGAGATTCATGACAATAAATGCCAACCTGCCACTAATACACAAATACACAACTAAATTACACAAATATGGGAATGTATGTTTTTGATTGGCTGAAAACCGCCCACTGTTTGGAGGAACATCTGAATTGGAGGAACATCTGAAATGGAGGAACATAGGATTTTTTTAGTGATTTTTTAGTGATTAGGCTGGACTAAAGAATTGGACTAAACGAGTTACTGTATATCTTCTTCAACCAAGGATTTGGATTCCAGTCTACCATTGGATTCTACAGTCTACCGTTGGATTCTACAGTCTACCATTGGATTCTACAGTCTACAGTTGGATTCTATAGTCTACCATTGGATTCTACAGTCTACATTGGATTCTACAGTCTACAGTTGGATTCCAGTCTACAGTTGGATTCTACAGTCTACAGTCGGATTCTACAGTCTACAGTTGGATTCTAAAGGATTTGTAAAGTCAGTTGCATTAAATTATTTTGACTTTATAGGCCGGCATTCAGTGAATTCAGACCCACTGTAGAGGAAGAGGAAGCATCGTTGTCTTGTTATTTTGTGCGGCGGCCTCTGTAGTAGTGGCTGTGGCTTCTGCCACGCATGGGAATAATACCGTGGGTTCAGGAAAGGGAGATCCAGAGGCTCCAAGAGTTTATCTGTGATCCATCCATCCATCACAAAAACAACGCTATAGAGATAGAGACAGATAGAGTTTATTTCACTTGCTTTGCCAATGTATATTTCCCATGCCAATAAAGCCTCATTGAATTGAATAGAGAGAGAGAGAGAGAGAGAGAGAGAGAGAGACAGACAGAGAGACAGAGAGAGATCCAGGTGTGTTCTCTTCCCTCCCTCTCTGCAGTACTGGACATCCTCGTCGTGATATTCTATAGACACCCAAATATTTTAAAGTCATTAACGACTGGATGAAGGCCCCAGCCAACTAGCAGTCCTGTCCAGTCCGCCAGTCCAATAGTTGCTTACGTTGCATTTAGTGGTTCATTGGTGGAAGAGAGCAGCATTGCTGGTGGCAGGACAGAGAGGTGCTTCTCTGGCCTGGCAGCCTCCCTGGAAGCATAGCATCCTCGCTGGAAGCATAGCAGCCTCACTGGAAGCATAGCAGCCTCCTTGGAAGCATAGCAGCCTCCCTGGAGGCATAGCAGCCTCCCTGGAAGCATAGCAGCCTCCCTGGAAGCATAGCAGCCTCCCTGGAAGCATAGCAGCCTCCCTGGAAGCATAGCAGCCTCCCTGGGTGGGGGAAGAGGAGAGGATCAGTATTAGTAGTAGACCCTTGTTCTCAGGACGATAGCTCAGAGAGTCTTGATTGGTAGGCTTAGAGAGGATCCTTCTTCTGTGGTGGTCTCATTGTGACGTTATACCTGAATCGGATGCCTGTCTGTGTGGGTCTAGCTGGGGAGCTACCTGACTACGGAGCCTTGCTGGGGCTCAGATAGAGCTGGAGAGAAGGGTGAGTAAACTCTGGGACTGGGGCTGCATGAGGTTGACAGCTCTCTGGACTGTATTGCTACTACTAACCCTCATCTTTCATGTAGACCAGCTACAGCATTGTAGAATTAAATCAATTTAGATTTGTAAAAAAGTTAGACTGTTCCAACATTGGTGGGCATTTTAATTTGGAACTGTATACGAACAGAACACAAGAACGAACAGACATGTCAATGTATTATATAATGTTCAACAGGGACAACATTGTCAATAAATCAATGCATAATGACGCCCTCTGTCACGGCCGTCGTAGTGAGTAGACCAAAATGCAGCGGGTAAGTGAATGCTCATATTTCCTTTATTGAGAACACGACACAAAACCAAAAAACGAACGACAGCTAAACAGTTCTGCAGGCTAACCACAGCAGTGCAAAAATAACTTCCCACAAAAGACAGGTGGAAAAAGGGCTTCGTAAGTATAACTCCCAATCAGCAACAACGATGTACAGCTGTTCCTGATTGAGAGCCATACCAGACCAACACAAAGAAATACGCAACATAGAAAGAACATAGAAATACAAAACATAGAACAATACCCCCCAAAAAACGACAACACAAAAAAAAACACCCCCCTGCCACGCCCTGTCCAAACTACAATAACAAATAACCCCTTATACTGGTCAGGACGTGACAGCCTCTGATTAGAATTCACATAACAACTCAATGTGTTAATGAGAATTACCCAATAATGTTGTATATTAACCTACTGTTGACTGGTGAATTACAACCCCCAGCAGCCCCCATTGGGACCCTGGAGGTCGGACCCTATAGAATTATGAATTAGAATACTAGAAGGGACATGAACCTTCTTATGATGGGATAAAAGGTCAGACATTTTGGTCAGGGAGTTGGTCGACCATGATTTGCCAGTGCTGTGATAAGATATTGTGTAAAACAATGAATGTGAAGAATTTCCCTGCATTGTATGTTTGATAGCTAGCTAGCCAGTCAGTTTTAAAATAATGATCCCATACATTTTTCAAATGAACTGCCAATATGCCAACATTCCATTCAAACAGTCAATACACTGGCTCTAATCTGTAGATGATAGACAAGTTGTAAACGCAACAAGTACTGATATTGTATCATATACTGGCTCCTGAGTGGTGCAGCGGACAACGGCACTTCATCTCAGTGCTAGAGGCATCACTACAGACCCTGGTTCGATCCCGGAACTAAGGAGAACTTCACTGGAACTAAGGGGCCCAGCCCGAACCATGAAAAACAGCCCCAGACCATTATTCCTCCTCCACCAAACTTTACAGTTGGCAACATGTATTGGGGCAGGTAGCATCCTCCTGGCATCCGCCAAACCCAGATTCATCCGCCGGACTGCCAGATAGTGAAACGTGATTCATCACTCCAGAGAATTAGTTTCCACTCTCCCAGAGTCCAATGGCGGCGAGCTTTATGCCACTCCAGCCGACACTTGGGAAGGCGCACGGTGATTTAGGCTTGTGTACGGCTCCTCGGCCATGGAAACCCATTTCATGAAGCTCCCGACGAACGGTTTTTGAGCTGACGTTGCTTCCAGAGGCAGTTTGGAACTCGGTAAAGAATGTTCTAACCGAGGACAGACAATTTTTATGTGCTACGCGTTTCAGTGCTCAGCGGTCCCATTCTGAGCTTGTATGGCCTACCACTTCGCAGCTGAGCCGTTGTTGCTCCTCGATGTTTCCACGTCACGATGACAGCACTTACAGTTGACCTGGGCAGCTCTAGCAGTGCAGAATTTTTACAAACTACTTGTTGAAAAGGTGCCATCCTATGACAGTGCCACGTTGAAAGTCACCAAGCTCTTCAGTAAGGCCATTCTACTGCCAATTTTTGTCTATGGATATTGCATGGCCTTGTGCTCGATTTTATACACCTGTCTGCAACGGGTGTGGCTGAAATAGCCAAAGTCACTAATCTGAATGGGTGTCCACATACTTTTGTATATATAGTGTATATTTTAGAGGCTATGTATACTGAAAATTGGTATAAAACCTTTTTACATTTTTCACATTTAAAATGTGTCATTCAGCAGATGCTCTTATCCAGAGCGACGTAGTTAGTGTATTCATCTTAAGATATCTAGTTGGGACAACCACATATCACAGATACGAAAGTACATTTTCTTCAATAAGGTAGCTGTCAGTCAGAGCTAAAAGGGGGAGGGGTGGTCAGTTTTTTATTTTATTTTTATGTTTATGATTATGTTACTATTTTATGTTGACAATAATTCTATTACACATAATTCTCAGACTGCCGTAAGCCACTGCTGCTTCTATTACCACTTCCCCTGCTGCTGCTATTGTGAAGTCTCTGAAAATAAAATAGCTTTTTCTGCCTGGTGCTCCAGGCTTTATCTTTCAGAACCTGAAGTTGGATTGAGCCTGAAGCAGCAGAAAAACAGAATTATGTCCACATCCTTAAATTTCACCCTTTTCCCTGTGTAGTGCATTACCCCATAGGGGTGTCACAATCTAGACAGCCTTGACATCAGTAGAATAGACTGTTGTTGCTTGCCTCTGTAGCTCAGTTGGTAGAGCACGGTCCTCTGTAGACCAGTTAGTAGAGCACGGGTCCTCTGTAGACCAGTTAGTAGAGCACGGGTCCTCTGTAGACCAGTTGGTAGAGCACGGGTCCTCTGTAGATCAGTTGGTAGAGCATGGTCCTCTGTAGACCAGTTAGTAGAACATGGTCCTCTGTAGACCAGTTGGTAGATTATGGTCCTCTGTAGACCAGTTAGTAGAGCATGGTCCTCTGTAGACCAGTTAGTAGAGCATGGTCCTCTGTAGACCAGTTGGTAGAGCACGGGTCCTCTGTAGATCAGTTGGTAGAGCATGGTCCTCTGTAGACCAGTTAGTAGAACATGGTCCTCTGTAGACCAGTTAGTAGAACATGGTCCTCTGTAGACCAGTTGGTAGAGCAAGGGTCCTCTGTAGACCAGTTGGTAGAGTATGGTCCTCTGTAGACCAGTTGGTAGAGCATGGTCCTCTGTAGACCAGTTAGTAGAGCATGGTCCTCTGTAGACCAGTTGGTAGAATATGGTCCTCTGTAGACCAGTTAGTAGAGCATGGGTCCTCTGTAGACCAGTTAGTAGAGCATGGTCCTCTGTAGACCAGTTGCTAGAGCATGGGTCCTCTTTAGACCAGTTAGTAGAGCATGGTCCTCTGTAGACCAGTTAGTAGAGCATGGTCCTCTGTAGACCAGTTGGTAGAGCATGGTCCTCTGTAGACCAGTTAGTAGAGCATGGTCCTCTGTAGACCAGTTGGTAGAGCATGGTCCTCTGTAGACCAGTTGGTAGAGCACAGGTCCTCTGTAGACCAGTTAGTAGAGCATGGTCCTCTGTAGACCAGTTGGTAGAGCATGGCGCTTGCGATGCCCAGATAGTTGATTCTCTTTCCGGGACTATGTTAAAAATATGCACATGGGCTCCCGAGTGGTGCAGCGGTCTAAGGTACTGCATCTTAGTGCTAAAGGTGTCACTACAGACCCTGGTTCGATTCCAGGCTGTATCACCACTGGCTGTGATTGGGAGCCCCATAGGGCGGCGCACAATTGGCCCATCATCGTCCAGGTTTGGCCGGAGTAGGCCGTCACTGTAAATAAAAATGTGTTCTTAACTGACTTGCCTAGTTATATAAAGGTTAAATACAACATTTTAAAACTACTGTAAGTCGCTTTAAATAGAAGTGTTTGCTAAATGGAACACGTTCCTAATATTTAGTTGAACCCTGCCCCCTTTTGCCCTCAGAACAGCCTCAATTTTTCGGCGAATGGACTCTACAAGGTGTCGAAGCGTTCCACAGGGACACTAGCCTATGTTGACGCCAATGCTTCCCAAGTGTGTCAAGTTGACTGGATGTCCTTCGGGTGATGGACCATTCTTGATACACACGGGAAACTGTTGATTGTGAAAAACCAAGTAGCGTTGCAGTTCTTGACACAAACCGGTGTTTCTGCCACCTACTACCAGACCCTGTTCAAAGGCACCTAAATGTTTTATCTTCAAATCATCACCCTCTGAACGTCACACATACACAATCCATGTCTCAATGCTTAAAAATATTATTTCTTTATCCTTTAGTGTCGATTGCCTCACTGGTGCGTCAATCTAATTAACATAATACAAAAATCCCCATCAAACTCCATCAGTTTAAGTTTTTTTTGTTGTTGCATTGGATGCGTCTCAATCCACCACATCCGCCGATGTCGCACTTCCTCATCTGCGGTGAACCGTGACAGAGCTAGAGTGCTGTTTGTCACACCGTGAGACATCCCGAATGTCGGTCTTCCCGTCTCCAGCGTTTGAAGGTATTTTTGTGCCTACCCAAAAAACAAGGGCTTACTAAGTATGTTGAAAAAATACAAACAATACTTCCTGAGCTTTCTTCTGTCTTCTAGATATAGGACAGCCACTTCAAAACATTATTCCTTATGAGATATTATTTATTTTTTGCCATTCATGAAAGTGTTATTCAATGCGTTTCTCTGTGCTATAGTAGTAAAGGCCAAATTCAATATTTGATCAAATAATAATACATATTTTTTTTAATGTATACCTTAAGGTGTGCTAAAATTCCAAAACAAATAGAGAAATGACTCATAGTAAGGGTTTTATTGTCATAAAACAATTCTACATGTCAGCTTAGAACCTCCCCCTCCCTGTACCAACGGCTAACCTGTCTCCTCCCCTTCATCTACACTTAGTGGATATATCAAGTGACATCCATAAGGGATCCAAACTTCACCTGGATTCACCTGGTCAGTCTATGTCATGGAAATACACTGTTTTGTATACTCAGTGTATTTCATTATCAATGCTCTGCACAATCTACAACAATATTCTGCATTTAAAATCTCTGGCACGCTTTCAGCATTTTAGTTTTTTCATTTAAACCCAGAAAATGTTTCCTTATTATTTATATAGTTTTACCACTGCCAGGATTTCACGCATAAAATTATTAATTCATTCTGTATCATAGGAACAATCTGATGTCCTAGTTGCAGGGAATCAGTGTTTGAGATTCAGATGAGCTTCTTTGAGGTGTAGCTTCTAATCAAACCCCCTTCTGTCTCCTCCTCTCCTCACAAACACTCCCTCTTTCACTTTCTTTCTCCTTCTCTACATCCCACTCGTTCTCTCCTTCCCCTTTCCTCTCATTCTCTCTCTCCCTCTCTCTCTCTTTTCCTCTCTCTTCCTTTCTTCCTCTCTCTCTTCCTCTCTCTCTTCCTCTCTCCGTCTACATTTCTCCTTCTCTCTCTCTATCCCTCTCTCTCCCCCTCTCCCTCCCCTCCCTACAGGATAATGCATATCCTTCCCCCTCTGGAGAGAGAAGAAGGCACCATGAGCAACGTCACCGTCACCGACAACGCAGCCGAGCCCATCAGCAGAACCATGTCTCCAGCCACGCCCTACCCATACCCCTACCCCATCTCCTTCCAGGTACACCTACACTATATACTGTATGTCTGTCTGAAGTAGGTCATGTGATATGTGCTGTATTTACGTGATATTGGGATAGTTTACCAGACACAGATTACACCTGGAATAAAATCATGATTATTGGAGAAATGTTTATTTAAAAAGCGTTTTAACAATAAATCCTGTATTGTTGCCAGACAAATTCCCATACAGGACTATAAAGTATTCATTCATTAATTCATTCAGGTGTCCCTGACCGGCTTCCTGATGCTGGAGATCGTGCTGGGCCTGAGCTCCAACCTCACCGTGCTGGCCCTGTACTGCATGAAGTCCAACCTGATCTCCTCGGTCTCCAACATCGTCACCATGAACCTTCACGTCCTGGATGTGTTAGTGTGTGTCTGCTGTATCCCACTGACCATGGTGGTGTTGTTGTTGTCTCTGGAGGGGGATACAGCCTTGGTTTGTTGCTTCCACGAGGCCTGTGTGTCGTTCGCTAGTGTCGGCACGGCAGCCAACGTACTCGCCATTACCCTGGACCGGTACGACATCTCTGTGAAACCGGCGAATAGAGTCCTAACGATGGGCCGCGCCCTGGCTCTGCTGGCCACCATTTGGGTGCTGTCGTTCCTCAGTTTCCTGGTGCCTTTCATGGAGGTGGGGTTCTTTGCCCCAGGCCAGTCGGAGTTGAACCAGACTCTAGCAGACGTAGTCACAGTGGCCCACACTAACCAATACTACACAGAGTTAGGACTCTACTATCACCTACTGGTCCAGATCCCCATCTTCTTCTTCACTGCTGTTGTGATGCTCGTCACCTATTCCAAGATCCTCCAGGCGCTCAACATCCGCATTGGGACACGCTTTCACACAGCGTCGCAGAAGAAGAAGGCCAGGAGGAAAAAACGTCCCTCCATGACGGCTATGACGTCACAGGCGATGGACGGGGCCACGGGCCCATCCGAGCCCAGCGGCCGCGCTCTCCCCCCGATGGGCATGCGGACCTCCGTCTCCCTCATCATTGCGTTGAGACGAGCGGTTAAACGCCACCGGGAGCGACGAGAACGGCAGAAACGAGTCTTCAGGATGTCGCTGCTCATCGTGTCGACCTTCCTGCTCTGCTGGACTCCCATAACCGTCCTCAACACGGTCATCTTGACCGTAGGCCCCAGCGACTTCACGGTCAAGCTGCGGTTGGGCTTCCTGGTCATGGCGTACGGGACGACCATCTTCCATCCGCTTCTCTACGCCTTCACCAGGCAGAAGTTCCAGAAGGTTTGCCCAACCACTTCTGCCACATACACACACAAAAGCACATACACACATGCACACGCACACTCCACACCACAGCCCAGTGTGTAGTGTGTGTATTTTGTCGTGTTTTTATTGTGTAATTGTTTCGTGTAGATATTGTTTATCTATTGGCTGGTGCAATCAAATGTCCCCTTTGGAGATTAATAAATGAATATCTTATTTGATCTTCTGGTATCTTATCATATCTTATCTTCTGTTGTTTTATCCTATCTTCAATTATCTTATTTATCTTCTGTTGTCTTCTGTTATCTTATCTTCTGTTCTCTTATCTTCTGTTATTTAATCTTATCTTCTGTTATCTTATCATATGCTGTCTTATCATCTCTTATCTTATCATATCTTCTGATATCTTATCGTATTTATCTTCTGTTATCTTATCTTCTGTTCTCTTATGTTATCTTATCATCTGTTTTCTTATCTTATGTTATCTTATCTGATCTTATCTTAAGGTTCTGAAGAGTAAGATGAAGAAGAGGGTGGTGAGCATCATAGAGGCCGACCCGCTGCCCAACAACGCGGTCATACGTAACTCCTGGATTGACCCCAAAAGGAACAAGAAGGTCACCATCAACGAGGACGCCGAGGCCAGGCAAAAATGTCTGCAGTCTTCAGAGGATGCTGTGGAATGACAGTGAATACTTAGCGACCTTGTCAAGAGGTCCGGATCTCAGGGGTTTGTCTGCATAGGAAAGTCTTGGGCTGGCCGCTTATGTTTTTTTTCAGAATGTCCAAACAAATAATTTTCGGGATGGGAAAACGTTTTCAGTGTAAACTTAAATAACTTTAACCAGATATAAAGTATGTCGAAAAAGATAATAGACCTATATATTTTTTAACTAAGATTTTATTTGAGAACTAACAATCACCGAAATAAAAGCTAGACAGTCAGGGAGAATTTTAAATTCCAAAAATGATGCGTTCAGGAGTATTTTTGTCATGGCATGAGGCCCTCATTGATTTGTTATGATGTTCGAGTCACTCAGATAGCATAAGCCATGGCAGAATGTGTAGAATTGCAGGAAATGTGATGTAAAACTGCACATTTATCTCTGCCAAAATGCGTAAAATGGCCATGCCCCCAGCCCCAACACCCCCCACCATGCCCATCACCTAAGTCCCGTTTTGATCCAGGAAAAAAAACTGGATCTCTTGATGTAATGGCTAAGGTGTTGGGTTGACAGTCGCTGGACCCAGGTTTAAGTCCTGGACAACGAGACCAGACAGAAATGTCTTCAGAGGATGCTGTGGAATGAATCATAGAATCTAGTCATTCTATTTCTGTTGAATGAATGAACTACTTAAGGGCAAGACAACACAATAAGGAACGTTGACAGTGTGCAATAGATCACCTGATGGGTGTCGACGGATGGTGATGATTCAACATGTAGGATTGTCGGAAAACTGAAAAGGAGGGCTGATGTTCTGTGGTCAGAGGAGATAGGAAGGCCAAACGCTGCTTTCAGCCGTTCATCGGCATGGTCTGTTTTGTCCTCTAGTGCAATCTTTAAAACTCAAAGCAGAGGAGGCTGGTGGAGGGAGAAATTAGAGGACAGGTTCATTGTAATGGCTGACATTGAAAAAATGGAAGGGTATCAAACACATCAAACAAAATGACACCAGCCGCCACTGACTCTAAGAAAGGACGAATTATTAGGTTCATCAGGTTGGGATAAAAACAAGGGAAACACATTCCAAAGCAGCAATGTAAATATACAGGTAGCTGCCAAGTTAAAGGAAACCCCAACATAAAGTGTCTTAATAGGTTGTTGGTCCGCCACGAGCCAGTTCAGCTTCAATGCTCCTTGGCATAGATTCTACAAGTGTCTGAAACTCTATTGGAAGGATGCAACACCATTCTTCCACAAGAAATGCCATAGTTCTGTGTTTTGTTGACGGTGGTGGAAAATGCTGTCTCGGGCACCGCTCCAGAATCTCCCATAAATGTTCAGTTGGGTTGAGATCTGGGGACTGAAACGAACACGAGCACGCACGCACGCACGCACGCACGCACGCACGCACGCACGCACGCACGCACACACACACACACACACACACACACACACACACACACACACACACACACACACACACACACACACACACAAACCCTTTAAATCCCTTATGCTCTTTGAGACCCCTCTTTCAAAGTCACTAAGTCATCTTTTCTTCTATCCCTGATGGCGGGCAACTCTGCATTTTTACACCTGACCCTAAGCATGATGGGATGCTAATTGCTTAATTAAATCAGGAAACACACCTGTGTGGAAGAACCTGGTTTCAATATATTTGACTCCCTCATTTCCTCAAGTTGTTCCTTTATTTTGGCAGTTACCTGTATGTGTATTTACTGTAAATGTACAAATACCAGAGATGGATAAGTTATTACTATTTATTGAAAACAAAGTACATTAGAAGGTTCATAGATAAAAGCTGTAGATATTGCATGGCTTTTGGTAACTGTAGCAATATATATATATATACATAGAGACATGTACAGTATATTAGGAATACATATTATATATAGAACAAGTAGGCATTGTATACATTGTGTGTTTATAATAAATGTTGTGTTCACTTAATGTTTTTATTTGTCTACAGTAAATCCATCATTTAATTCAGGAAACTGAGAATGAGATCTCTTTAACAAGTGAGACATGTGTACAAGACAACAGCAAACATCACAAAATACAAATACAGTGCATTCAGAAAGTATTCATGACCCCTTGACTTAGTACACATTTTGTTACGTTACAGCCTTATTATAAAATGGATTAAATAAAATAAAATCCTCATCAATCTACACACAATACCCCATAATGAAAACAGGTTTTTAGACATTTTTGCTAATTTATTACAAATAAAAAACAGAAGTCCCTTACATATTTAAAGTATTCAGACCCCTTGCTATGAGACTCAAAATTGAGCTCAGGTGCATCCTGTTTCCATTGATCATCCTGGAGATGTTTCTCCAACTTGATTAAAGTCCACTTGTGGTAAATTCAATTGATTGGACATGATTTGGAAAGGCACACACCTGTCTATATAAGGTCTCACATGTCCATGCAAAAACCAAGCCATGAGGTCGAAGGAATTGTCCGTAGAGCTCCAAGACAGGATTGTGTCGAGGTACAGATCTGGGGAAGGGTACCAAAACATTTCTGCAGCATTGAAGGTCACCAAGAACACAGTGCCCTCCATCATTCTTAAATGGAAGAAGTTTGGAAGCACCAAGATTCTTCCTGGAGCTGGCCGCCCGGACAGGGAGGTGACCAAGAACCCGATGGTCACTCTGACAGAGCTCCAGAGTTCCTCTGTGGAGATGGGAGAACCTTCCAGAAGGACAACCATCTCTGCAGCACTCCACCAATCAGGCCTTTTTGATAGAGTAGCCAGACGGAAACCATTCCTCAGTAAAATACACATGACAGCCCGCTTGGAGTTTGACAAAGGTCTCTCAGACCATGAGAAACAAGATTCTCTGGTCTGATGAAACCAATATTAAACTATTTGGCCTGAATGCCAAGCGTCACGTCTGGAGGAAACCTGGCACTATCCCTACAGTGAAGCATGGTGGTTTTTCAGTGACAGGGACTGGGAGAATAGTCAGGATCGAGGAAAAGATGAATGGGGCAAAGTATAGCGATCCTTGATGAAAACCTGCTCCAGAGTGCTCAGTACATCAGACTGGGGTGAAGGTTCACCTTCCAAAAGGACAACAACCCTAAACACACAGCCAAGGCAACAGAGGAGTTGCTTTGGGACTGAATGTCCTTGAGTGCTATCCTCCCCTTATCCTCCGCTTATCCTCCCCTTATCCTCGGCTTATCCTCTCATTATCCTCCGCTTATCCTTCCCTTATCCTCGGCTTATCCTCTCATTATCCTCCGCTTATCCTTCCCTTATCCTCGCCTTATCCTCCCATTATCCTCCACTTATCCTCCCCTTATCCTCCCATTATCCTCCCCTTATCCTCCCCTTATCCTCCCATTATCCTCCCCTTATCCTCCGCTTTATTCCCCTTATCCTCCCCTTATCCTCCCATTATCCTCCCCTTATCCTCCGCTTATCCTCCCCTTATCCTCGGCTTATCCTCTCATTATCCTCCGCTTATCCTCCCCTTATCCTCCGCTTTATTCCCCTTATCCTCCCATTATCCTCCGCTTATCCTTCCCTTATCCTCTCCTTATCTTCCCCTTATCAGGATTATGTAGCTTCTCATCCCACACCGTGCCTATCTCTCATGTGGCCTGTGTCTTACTGCGCTGGGACCCCCTGAGGCCAAGAGTTCAGATTGGGAGGAGGCTTATGTATGTATGACGGAGGGAGGGAGGGAGGGAGGGAGGGGTGGAAAGAGAGTGGGAAACAGGGAGAGAGCAGGAGAGAGAGAGTGAAAGAGAGAATGAGAGAAAGAAAGAGAGAAAGAGAAAGAGAGCAGGAGAGAGAGAGATATGCTAGACAGCCCTCTCACCAATAATAACTATAAGAAATGTATTCATAGGATTGTTGAAGAATTCCTCTCTGCCCTCTTGTTCTCTAAAATAAAACCCTTATGTTTAGCCTTTTAGAAGAGGTGATAAAGAATTGAGCACATCTAGTACCAAATATCCATGCAGGTTCACAATGTGTATTAGCATAAAAATCCCATTCTTAGTCATAAATCTAGAACAAACTGTATTACACAACAAGCTCTCACAGTCACCGCAGAATTAGAAGTTTAACCACATTTCTCCAAACGTCAAATTTAGAAGTTGCTCCAAACATCAAATTTAGAAGTGTTTTTGGTACCCTGGGTTGATTTATCTTGCTCAGCGTTGTTCCGTTTCACCAAATGTCAAATTTAGAATATTAAGATTTTGGACAGGGTTAAAACGTTATGTTTAGGCACTCATTCTGAAAGGTTAAGGTTTGAGATAGAGGTAACATGTTATGTTTAGGCACTCATTCTGAAAGGTTAAGGCTTGAGATAGAGTTAAAACAAACAAAAAAGTAAGTGTCCACCACTGTGATCAAAAACACATCCTTCTGATCCAGAGTCATGAGATTACACCGATAATCCACCCCTATCTACAATGATCCAGAGTCATGAGATTACACCCATAATCCACCCCTATCTACAATGATCCAGAGTCATGAGATTACACCCATAATCCACCCCTATCTACAATGATCCAGAGTCATGAGATTACACCCATAATCCACCCCTATCTACAATGATCCAGAGTCATGAGATTACACCCATAATCCACCCCTATCTACAATGATCCAGAGTCATGAGATTACACCCATAATCCACCCCTATCTACAATGATCCAGAGTCATGAGATTACACCCATAATCCACCCCTATCTACAATTATCCAGAGTCATGAGATTACACCCATAATCCACCCCTATCTACAATGATCCAGAGTCATGAGATAACACCCATAATCCACCCCTATCTACAATGATCCAGAGTCATGAGATTACACCCATAATCTACCCCTATCTACAATGATCAGGCCCCCTAGCAAAATCCAAGAGTCATGAGATTACACCCATAATCCACCCCTATCTACAATGACCAGGCCCCCTATCAAAATCCCCAAATCGTGAGATTACACCCATAATCCACCCTTATCTACAATGACCAGACCCCCTATCAAAATCCAAGAGTCATGAGATTACGCCCACCCGCCACCTCCATCCAAAACGCCCTAGCAAAAAACCCTAATAGCCAGTTTTGAAGGCATTTCCTGACGACATCAGGACATGGATAGAAGTCCAATTTCATATAGATTGTATAGATTCATTGAGATTCATATAGATTGAATAGATTCATAGAGATTCATGTAGATTGTATAGATTCATAGAGATTCATATAGATTGTTTAGATTCATTGAGATTCATATAGATTGTATAGATTCAAAAGAGATTCATAGAGATTCATAGAGTTGTTGGCTGCCCCAGGTGATTACACAACCTATCCACAGTCACATGCTGAGAGAGAGAAAGAGAGAAATAGAGGGAGAGAGGGGAAAGAGAGAGGGGGGAGAGAGGGAGAAAGAGAGAAATAGAGGGAGAGAGGGGAAAGAGAGAGGGGGGAGAGAGGGGGAAAGAGAGAAATAGAGGTAGAGAGGGGAAAGAGAGAGGGGGGAGAGAGGGAGAAAGAGAGAGGGGGGAGAGAGGGAGAAAGAGAGAAATAGAGGGAGAGAGGGGAAAGAGAAAGGGGGGAGAGAGGGAGAAAGAGAGAAATAGAGGGGAAAGAGAGAGGGGGGGGAGAGAGAAATAGAGAGAGGGGAAAGAGAGAGGGGGGAAGAGAGAGAAAGAGAGAGAGACAGCTTTGCTACTGAGTGTTGTAGAGTATTTTGCACCTCCGTAGAGTGCTGAGAGAGTTGTTTGATGCAAACCAGGTTTCTTTATGACCTATGCCAGGTTTCTTTATGACCTATGGTTGTAAACAAATGGTGAAGGATGTCTCTCTCCGCTCTGGGCTCTCCTCCCTGCACAATGCCTGCCAACGAGATGGGAGTGTCATTGAAAGTGGAGATGGGACTGTGCCAGGGACAGTGGCAGACAAGCGAGGGAAACTGACAAAGACCTGGGAGACGCAACATTTACCTGAAGTAGATAGAGGCACTTTAAAGGTCCACTCCTTATTTTGAGGGGTAAAAAACCCCAGTAGTTTCACCATTTGGTTTGCATTAAATCTGAAGTATTACCTAGCAGCTCTCACAGTCTCACATCAGAATTATTAAATAGACGTTCATCCATGCTTCTCAAACTTCTCTCAATACTTCAGATTTTGAAGCTGTTCTAAATGTTTCGAAGTATTTAAGGTAAAAATTTAGGCATTAACAACTTTCTAATGCTAGATTCAAACTCGCAACCTTTGGAATCAGAGGCAGATGTTTACGCCCATCCACCATCCATGTCTACAACACTCTAGCAAAACCGAAACCTACTTGAAGGTAACAGTGTGGTCGGTTTCCACATCATCTCCCAGCATCCTCAGACATGGATGTTGAATACTGACTTGTATCACGGGTGACCAGGCTGACTATTATATGATATAATGCTCTTAGGACTCGTCTGAAGTCGGTACTGCCAATCTGACAACTTCTGTCTGTAGCGTCCCAACAGTCTCTGTGGAAAGGTGACTCTCACGAACACGTACATGTTTTGCTCTTGGACACCCACAGACCTCACAGGACTCGTTTGAAAGTCCCCCACTACAAGGTGAAAAAGCCATCTGTTGTTCCATATAGTGAATCTGTTATTCAATGTGTTTGTATGGGCTAAAAGCAGCAAAGCCCCAGACATTTTTTCATTAAAATATATATATTTTTTTTAACATTTTCTTTGATTCTTAAAATTCTAAATCAAATATGACCTTCTTAAAAAATTCCATATAGTTTATGTAGAACCCAATTCCATATTTAACTAGGCAAGTTAGTTAAGTATGAATTCTTATTTACAATGACGGCCTAGGAACAGTGGGTTAACTGCCATGTTCAGGGGCAGGAACGACAGATTTGTACCTGGTCAGCTCGAGGATTCAATCTTGCAACCTTTCGGGTTACTGGCCCAACGCTCTAACCACTAGGCTACCTGCCGCACCATACAGCTTAGTAGAACCCAGAGGTGGAAAAAGTACCCAATTGTCATACTTGAGTAAAAGTAAAGATACCTTAATAGAAAATGACTCAAGTAAAAGTGAAAGTCACACAGTAAAATACTACTTGAGTAAATGTAATAAAGTATTTGGTTTAAAATATACTTAAGTATCAAAAGTAAAAGTATAAATCATTTCAAATCGCTTATATTATGCTAACCAGATGGCACACTTTTCTTGTTTTTTTAATTGACGGATAGCCATGGCTAGTACTTTCAAGTATATATACTTAAGTACTTTACACCACTGGTAGACCCCCCCCCCCCCGGCTTAGACTCTTATGGGTGAACTCCACATTTTAAAGTTTAGGTATTACAATCTGTAACGCTTCAGCCATTTGTAACGCTTCAACCATCTGTAACGCTTCAACCATCTGTAACGCTTCAGCCATCTGTAACGCTTCAGCCATTTGTAACGTTTCAACCATCTGTAATGCTTCAGCCATCTGTAAGGCTTCAGCCATCTGTAAGGCTTCAGCCATCTGTAACGCTTCAGCCATCTTTAACGCTTCAACCATCTGTAACGCTTCAGCCATCTGTAACGCTTCAGCCATCTGTAACGCTTCAGCGATCTGTAACGCTTCAGCCATCTGTAACGCTTCAGCCATCTGTAACGCTTCAGCCATCTGTAAGGCTTCAGCCATCTGTAAGGCTTCAGCCATCTGTAACGCTTCAGCGATCTGTAACGCTTCAGCCATCTGTAACGCTTCAGCCATCTGTAACGCTTCAGCCATCTGTAACTCTTCAGCCATCTGTAACGCTTCAGCCATCTGTAACGCTTCAGCGATCTGTAACGCTTCAGCCATCTGTAACGCTTCAGCCATCTGTAACGCTTCAGCGATATGTAACGCTTCAGCCATCTGTAACGCTTCAGCCATCTGTAACGCTTCAGCCATCTGTAAGGCTTCAGCCATCTGTAAGGCTTCAGCCATCTGTAACGCTTCAGCCATCTGTAACGCTTCAGCCATCTGTAACGCTTCAACCATCTGTAAGGTTTCAACCATCTGTAACGCTTCAGCCATCTGTAACGCTTCAGCCATCTGTAACACTTCAGCGATCTGTAACGCTTCAGCAATCTGTAACGCTTCAGCCATCTGTAACGCTTCAACCATCTGTAAGGCTTCAACCATCTGTAACGCTTCAGCGATCTGTAACGCTTCAGCCATCTGTAACGCTTCAGCGATCTGTAACGCTTCAGCCATCTGTAACGCTTCAGCCATCTGTAACGCTTCAGCCATCTGTAACGCTTCAGCGATCTGTAACGCTTCAGCCATCTGTAATGCTTCAGCCATCTGTAACGCTTCAGCGATCTGTAACGCTTCCGCGATCTGTAACGCTTCAGCCATCTGTAACGCTTCAGCCATCTTTAACGCTTCAGCAATCTTTAACGCTTCAGCCATCTGTAACGCTTCAGCCATCTGTAACGCTTCAGCCATCCAGATCGAATAGTTACCATTAAACAGCACAAATGCTTCTTCGTTTTTTTCTGTTGCTGGATGGATACTGATTTTTACAAATATTGACAAATGGCTTCTTTTTTTTTTATCAAACCTTTGCATTGATTGTCCTCTGATATGAACGGTATGCGATTGTTGCATCCACACATGGCCTTGGCAGATTTGGGGCTCATCTATTGTGTTGAACTGCTAAATGAATGTGGGGTCAGTAAAAGGGTAACCTCATCCCCAGGCTCATTGCTAATGCACGCTAGCTAGTAGATGAGACTAGTGTAAAGTGGTCGGTTTCCATAAACCACTCAGAGACATAGCCACTCTGCCTCAGGTTCACCCCCCAGTATGCCAGATGAGTAAATATTACTCACCACTTCTCACCACTATGGACAAATTTCACACCACTAAAAGTTTTTTTTTAAAGAACTAGATCATTGTGGTATTTGTTCTGGACAACGTCGCAGTGCGACTGCAACTTGTCCAGGAATAAACACCTAAATGATACTTCATAGCTATCTCATTATTACCTCACTTTTATACCTATCACCCCAATCAATCACCAGCATGAATGTTTCCCACTTTGACTAAACGGGTCTGGTTTTACCTCACGCCTCAGGGAATTAACGTCTCACCTTTTCAACTCAAGTCTTCTCCTCTCCAAACCAAAAAAGCAATTTCACCACCAGGCCAAACTTTTGAATTCTGATCAGTATTTGATCATTCTTCTGCTGAGGAGAAGTGGAGAGGTGACAGGTACAGGCGCCACCCGTCTCTTCGACAGACAGTTCCCTGTCTCCTGCTAACATAAGGCCAGCTAGAGACACGATAGACACACCTGACAAGAAACTTCATATTCATGAGCTGTTCACTCTGTGGACAACAAGTGAATCTCAAACACCTTCTCTTTGATTCTCCAACCTCCTTTTCAAAACGCATTAAAACGCACGAGGTTCCTTCCCACTGGTTTGGTTCTTCTTCTTCTCTGAGGTTGAGGAATCAAGGAGTCAAGGACCGGAGAAATCTTTTGAGATCCATCCCCAGTCTTCTTATCTCCATTCATCTCCATTGATCTAAAGGGTGTCACCACTACCACTGCTGTGATCCCAACGCAAGTGACCCTTGATCATTCTTTTTAATAACAAGCGTATTGGCCAGGCATCCAGACTGAGATGGGGGACTGACCTGAGGAAGCTGGGAGAAACCAGTCAGTATTCCAACATGTGAAGAGGTGTCTTCAGTTCCATCAGTATGGAGAGGTCAGTGGCACATCCATCTGGATCACTTGACCTGGGGTGGATCCAAACCATCCCCATCCCTGACTCCACCCAATCACATCCATCATCTTCTCCTTTCTCTCCCCATTAGACAACCCTTTCCATGGCTTTAAATCTCTCCTCATCCCCCTCTTCTGACACTTTCCCCTATCACATCCACCCTCATCATCTCTCTCTCTCTCTCTCCCTTCTTTCTTTCTTTCTTTCTTTCTT